>NW_026260835.1:0-243410 GCF_024613125.1 Pisolithus orientalis | reverse complement strand
TGTATGATGCAATGCAGTCTGTTAGTTCCATTTGCCATCCATGGGGGGTTTTAGACATGTCTTGCATAGTATTCATGCTTGGGGTGGATGAGGTTGGAGTTCTATAGTGGGCAAGCTGCTTGCAGCTTGTTGGAAAATTATGGCATGTCAGGACACTTGCCTCAATATTTTGCTGTGATCCAATCAATATGTTGTGACACTATACATGCTATTGGTGTTGGGCCCATCTTATGTTGCGACAGGGGTGGATCTTACTAGACAGACCCATCCTTGTTTTATGGCAATATAAAAGATATTACTGAAGGGCACATCCATACATTATGACCATATAAATAATACTGCTGAAGGGCCCATCCTTATGTTGTGACCACATAAATGATACTGCTGAAGGGCCCTTCCATATGTTGTGACACTATAAATGATATTACTGATGGGCCCATCTTTATGTTGTGACAGGGGTGCATCTTACTAGATGGGCCCATCTATGTGCTGTGATGCTGTAAATGATATTACTGATGGGCCCATCTTTATGTTGCAACAGGCATACATGTTGCTATTGATGGGCCTGTCCATGTGTTGTGACTGTGTAATTGATATTACTGACAGGCCTGTCTCATGTTGCAACAGGGGCATATCTTACTAGATGGGCCCTTCCATATGTTGTGATGCTATAAATGATATTACTGATGGACCCATCTCTATGTTGTGACAGGGGCACATCTTACTAGATGGGCCTGTCTTTATGTTGTGACAGGGGTGTATCTTACTAGACAGGCCTGTCCATCTGTTGTGACAATGTAATTGATAATACTGACTGGCCCATCTTTATGTTGTGACATGGGTGCATCTTACTAGATGGGCCCATCCATGTGTTGTGACCCTGTAAATGATATATATTGAAGGGCCTGTCTTTATGTTGCGACAGGTACATCTTACTATGGACAGGCCCACCCATGTGTTGTGATGGTATAAATGATATTATGGAAGGGCCTGTCCATATGTTGTGATGCTATAAATGATATTACTGATGGGCCCATCTTTATGTTGTGGCAGGGATGCATCTTACTAGATGGGCCCATCTATGTGTTGTGATGCTGTCAATGATATTACTGACAGGCCCATCCTTATGTTGTGACAGGCACACATCTTGCTATGGATGGGCCCATCTATATGTTGTGACAGGGGTATATTATCCCAAAGATGGGCCCTTCCATATGTTGCCAACTCTGTAATCTATCATAGATGGGCCCCTCTTTATGTTGTGACCCTATAAAGCACATGACAGGCAGGCCCATCCATATGTTGCAACCTTCTTCATGATACAATAGGTGGGCCCATCCATGTCTCACAGTAGCTTAGCATACTTACTTGGTCACAGGCCTGTCTATATGTTGCAGCATCCTTACCCTCCACAGGCCCTCCCATATGTTGTGGAATTGCATTTACAGGCCCATACATATGTTCCTCTCACTATAGGCCCCCAGGCCTGTCCATGTGTCATGGCTAATCTATTTAGACAGGCCTGTCATGGGGTCTATATAAATGTTGGCATTTTGGCACACAGGCTACCTATATGTTGTGACTAAATGGACTACATGGGGTCTCCATTTGAGAAGGAAACTCTCTCTTCACTCTTCAACTTTCAGGACAAATGATGGGTGGAAATGACAGAGAGAATTAGTCTTAGGTCCCTGGATGAAGAATTGGAGCTGCATGAATTAATTGAACTTGATGCAGAGGGTGAAGATGATGAGCAAGAATTTGATAGCATGATGAGCAGTACTGTGTAAATGTAACTCTGTCTACTTTGCTTGATAAAAAATGATACAGAACTTGTCTGATGATCCATTGAATGGGTGCTAATCAGCTAGCTCACATCTATGCAAGCCACAGAAGTCCCATAGATAACTTTGGATAGTACAAAAATTGATAGGGAACTTTGATTCTTCACTTTGGGACAGCACAGGATATGGGTGAATCCAGACCTACAATTTTTATTTCACTATTCACAACTTTTCCATCATTCTTTCTTCTGAAAATTTTCATGGTACCAGTCCCAAGGGTAATCTTGTTACCACAAAAAATTAGACCAAAAATCATTGAATCATTGTGCTATTCATGAGTTTTACGAGCACCAGGTGAAGCATAGTACAATATTTGTTTTGTTTACTGCCATGCCATGTGACCCTCACCCAATCAGAATGTGTTATTTACTACTATCGCCATGGTTGTGGTCTGTGGCTCCGCCATGCCTGGCTTTCTGGCAAGCCACTGGCACTTCGAACACTGGTGAGAACCTCTTGGACCAGCCCATCTTACGAAGTATTGGGTAGTGTGCAGATGCATTGTATTTGGATGAACTCGTCATTACATCCAGACATGAATGTTGAATGTCAAGGATATGCTATCAGTATTGCATGGAACAGAATATTGTGTGTTTGATTCCAAGCAAAGCACAGGTGCATTACCACGTGTAAGTTTCTACCATGTCATAGACCCCGAATTCAGATAGGGAACCAGTGATTTTGCACGTCCAGTCGATTCTTCAAATATAGGATTTCTTTGTTTACAATGCACTGCATGAAACTGTGCCATGTCGCTGACAGTCAACTGGAATCCATCAACCCATATTCTCTAATAAAAATCCACATGATTAACATCAAGTTGCCCATACCTGTGTGGGTTCAGGAACATTGTATGACTGTACGTGGTGAAATTAAAGTAGCCTATGGGTCATAGCTATGACCTTCGCAACCACACTTATGTATTTTACTGGGAACACGTGCTATTTCGATGTTCGAGCGCCTCAGGGCTGTGCTTGCTGAGGCTGCGTTCCTCCAGACACGAAAATAAACCGCAGTCGATTCTTTCACTTTGCTCTCAATCTCTACACATACTACATAAGGAGGTCCACACAACCCCCCACCATGCATCTCGTTCTCTCTGCCGAGAGTGTGCGAAACACGATTATGACCAATGAGAATGGTCAAGTCCTGTACAAAACCTCTACACCTTTCAGCATCGGAACCCGCACGACCACATTCTACAAAGTTGTCCCAAATTCAGATCCAGATGATATGCAGGACCATTTGGAGGCCATTGGGGAGATCGAATGGAATTTGATGGGCTCATCTGTAATGCGACTCCATGGACAGGAAATGATGACGGACACGTTCATTCCTTGGCATGGAATCACAGGAAGGTGATCCACATATTGTTTCCGGTATACATCCATAGGACTCATGTTATTCCAAATTTACAGAAAGCACACATTCATGGGGCCGGATGGTTTCTCCTACAGATGGGACATGGATTTCAGGGTCGTCAGAGTGTGTGCTGGCCTTAACATCTTCCCCCACTTCCTGGCTTTGACAGGTTTTGGCACACAGTTGTCACACAATGATGCTACTTGCCAAGAACTCGCGCGGTCACATAGATGAAGCCTCGGCATCATCGGGCCCCGAAGGGACCCTTCTCTTGATGTCGATCCAAGCCTCATGCATATGCTTGACATAGTCATACTCACTTTTGTCTATGTAGAAAAATTGCGGATGGACAAGGAGAAATGAATGAGACAAAATAATGGCGGTGGTGGTGGTCCATGAAGTACTGGAATGTTACAGAGGTAATATGACTTGTCTCCGCTCACCGTAATGGACTGTTTACCCTTAGGATATTGTGCATTATACTTCTTTGCTCTGCTTAATCTACCTGGGATCTCATACATGCACATACTTTGTTGATGCAACTATCATGTGATGAGCAGTGTGAACAATCATGTCTCGTCATTTTCGGGGCCCCCTTATGCATGCATTTAACCGTATTCTATCCATTTTTTTGCCCAGGCTTGTAGCCAAGACCTGCCTCTATTAGACCATCCAAGACCGAGTACAAGAAAGGTTGTTGTTTTGTAGTTATTCCAATTTTTTTAAAATTGTGCATTACCTGTCACATGATAGCACAGATATGTGTGACGGTGCCAGTGTCGAGTTGACAGATCCTTGCTGTTGGAAATATTACTATATGTTCCGACGTCTAGATTGATCCAGACTTAAACGTGTATCAACATGTTGCTCATCACATGACATTCCTTATCAATCAGCTCCACAATGATGTCATTCTGACATCATATAATATGTCATATTCCATGACCTTCTATGCATTTCGTTACTATACTGAGTAGTAGTTTCCTTTTACGCTACTGGTCTGTGTGTATCTACTCATGTATATAAACTCAGGGATTTCTTCCTCAAATCCCAACCAAATTCTACATTCGATTCTTCACTTGTCTATTCGACAACTGAGCCCCCCAAAACTTCTACAAGTTTATCAAATCTACTACCGTTCTAACTAAAGGCAAGTGTTCGTGCCTATTGCTCTTTGTTTCTCCCGTTCCTCTGCACAATAGGTTATGAGCCCTGCTTTCTAGGCAGTGTGCTATTTACGCATTTGCACCGAGCGATCACTGCCGATGGGCAAATCACAATGGATGTCGTAGGCCTAGATGCGCTAGGAATGGTAGTAGTAGTTTTCACTGTGTCGCTTGTTGCCGGCCTTAATCAGGCTGTGCTTTTACTTCATTATGGTGGTCACAATCCGATTTATCTACATGAGCTGTTTGTACGCTTGGTAGCCTTTTGGCTTTCTTTTCTAGGTCTCTCCACCTGGTGGCGAAGGCGACAGCTTCTGCTACAAGAGCAGATTCTTCGTCGTGCATTGTTACAACGCCTTATCCTTCGGCCTCCTACTCCACCCCCACATTACCTTCATTTTCATCTTCCTGACATTGACCATGACACTGACCTTGATCCTGTCCCGCCTTATGACAAGGTTGAAGCGCGTGACCCGCCTTCTCCACATCGAGCTCCGACTCCTCAACCTGAGGAAGTCATTGCTTTGAACGAGTTGCTCAATCCAGAGCTCATTCTCGCTATCATCCCTGACGATAATGCTGAGTTTGACTTACTTTAAAAACTCATTCGTGTTCTTTTGCTCAAGCTACAGGAACTGATCTACGGTCTTTACAAGATGTCTTTGGTCATCGCTAAGAAAACTGAACTTCAAATCACAGAACATTGCGACAGGATGTACGATGTAAAGTGGCGGAAGTATGCGGTAAAAGAGATTATAGAATATACCAAGATGTTATATGTATGTGGCTGTGCAAGTTGGAGAGAAGCGGTTCCGTCGAGCGTCGTGTTCTTCAGGAAGCCGAATCCGGCTACCTACCTTGTTCCCATTGACACTGTGGAAACAGCGTGGCAACAAATGCCCCACTTTCCCGGTTTCGAATCACCCTTCTTCTATCTGGGTCTTCATTTAGCCTTCCATGGCTACCTCACCGACTTCTTCCCTAAACTTTCCCATATGTCGACTCCTCATGCTATAGCTAACTTCAACGGTTGTGATCTTCCCTCAGCTTACTATGAAGATCCTTCCCTCGACACTGTTCTGGCATTTTCGGTCACCCACGATACATTTGTATACATCTACTACAACGTCCACCCCCTCTACGATCCGTGCTTCAATGGCGTCATCCCTCCTCTCTGCCTTTGGAACCAGCATCTTGAGTTCCATTTCAGAGGAACTTGGGTTGACAGAAGTACCAACATTGCCTGTATCCCCAGGTGGTTCTGAGAACGGAGATGCGGAGGAGACTGCTTTGATAGCAACCTCTTTAGGTTTATTCAACGGTTCAGGGATGAAGCAGATGTGGGAAGTACCTTGTGATATAACTCTGTTAACCAGCATCTTTCATGGGGTTACGATCCCACTGATGCAGGATTCACTTACTGGCCTGGATCAGAGGAGATTTTACACAATTTCGAACATGTCATGGACGACTCTACTTTTGACTATCTCGCAGAACCCAGACCTCGCGGAATTCGCAGTACGGCTCTTAGCTGAGCTCGTGACACTCGCGCTGTATGACAAAAGTTATCCTCTTCCAAACTCGCTGGACACACCATACATATCAGGCAGCCGAAACCATTGGGAAACTAATACTTGTACTTTATATGAGTCATACAATTGTCTTGAAGTATTAGTTAAGGACAAACATTTTCGCTATTCTCCTGCCTTAAATGTACCATATTCTTGTGCTGATCCCTACTTGGGACTTCGATCGGATGGGATTCCATTGCATGATTGCAATTGGAGCTTTATGTCTTATCATTATTTCCCTCCACTAGACTTCTTAAGTCTAGAGCGCAATAATTCTCGCATCTCATCTTGGAGATTCGCTGAGAAGGGTACTATGGCACCTCAGACAAAAATGGAGAAGAGATGAAATCCACGTCCTTATTTCAAAACCAAGGTTTCTCACAATCGCCCATCTCAATCTGCTTGAGCTTCTGCTCGCAGACCCAAAAGGAATCGGATTCACAATTTAAATCCTCCATCCATTAAAATCCATCCAACTCCCTCGTTCTTATATGAACACCTGCTTATGGACTTTTGACACTAGATGTCCAAAGGTCTTTCAAAGCAGATCCCCAAGCTTAATGGCTTGAATTATGCTTCTTGGTCAGTTCTTATGAAGGCTTACATGCAAACTCTTGGTATTATGGGAGTCATTGACGGCACTGTGGCTTGACCCGCTGCTGGTGCTGCTGCTGCAGATATTGCTGCCTGGGTCACTTCTGATACTCGTGCCCAAGGCATTCTCACACTCTATTGTGATCCAATGATTGCAATGTCTATTGACGGGCATGCCACTTCTCATTTGAAATGGCAGGCATTATTAAATGCATATGGAACTCCTTTGGCGATGACGACCTTTATGGAATTCCAACGCCTCATCCGTATTCAAATTAAACCAAAAGATGACATAATGGCCAAAATCGTGGAGATCAATATGATTCTCGCTGCCATTAGTGCGCAGGGCATTGCCCTAAATGATAAAATGAAGGCGCTCATCTTGGTTCATTCAATGACTCAAGCCTGGGAACAGGCTCCCGTCAATATTCTATCTTCTATTGCCGCCAATCAACTTTCTCCTGATACTGTTATACCATGCATGAAAGAAGTCTGGGCCCACAGATCGGGCAAAACTATGCTTCCACAACAGGATAAATCTGGGTCTTCATCTACCCAGATCAAACAAGAATCAAATTCACTTCTGGCATGAATGAATAAACTACCTCTTTGCCAAATATGCAGAGGAGGTCATAATACTTCCGATCATCAATCTGGATCTGGATCAGGATCCTTTCACGGTTACCATGGAGGTCGCAGAAGAGGTCGTGGAGGTCATGGCTGTGGACATGGAGGTTATACTCCCTATGGCCAGCAACAACAGCAGCAAGGTTCTGGTTCTCGTGGCCGAGGCCAGAACAGACGCTGAGGCAAGGGCAAGGCCCAAGCCAATAATCTCGAAGTAGAAGGCGCAGAAGCAATTGACACTGCCTATATCGAGGAACTTCCAGAAGGTTCCTATGATCCAAATTCTAGATCTTGGGATGTCTATCCAGATCAGGAATCCTTCGAGAATGCCGCTGCTTCTTTTGACACTGGTGATTTTGATATCACAGCTATTAATTTTCCACCCTGCGAACCATCTCCTGAATATTCTCTCCCAGATCCTACTCCAGTTGAACGAGTCTATTCTAATGACCTCAATACTTATCTCAGACAACACATCATAACTGATACCGAGATGTATGATCCTGATCTTTCCCGCCAAGATCTCACTATGGCAATGGAAACAGTTGGGGATTCCCCCAATTACCCAGTTGATGTTACAACTGGAAATCTTGCTCCTTGGTATCTGGAGGAAATTCAAAATTTCCAATTGGATCAAGTTGAGTCAGTCAAGATTTGTGTTAACATTCCTGGCTCTAATATCTGCCAATGTTCTATTTGTTGCCGAACAGCCACAACTTGCAACCTGCTGGAGGTTTCCCTTTGGGAACCAAAGCAATGGAAGTACTTGGACTCTCATCCAAGGAAGATTTCCCTTCCCCCTGCTGAGCAGGACAGGTCATGTACGAGTGGTTCCCTCGAACCCTCAGTACGAGTGGGAAATTCCATTTTGGCTGGCGAGAACTTGGTGGAGGACAGGAATGTTGAGGACCATGGCAATTCGGCTACGCCGAACAAACAGACTTTTGATCTCTCTTCCCCTCGACTTCGAGGACAGAATTGTAGAGACGGAGGATCTCTCCAAAAATCCATTTTAGTTAAATCTTCTAAACAGAATTGCCCAATGTCCTTATCTCAATTTCACAAATCTGTGCCAGAAAATCCTGTTTATAAGTCTTTTCGTATAAAGCATAATCCAGACATCAAGTATGATCCTAACGAATCTGCCTCTGGGTATTTACCCATGCAATTCGATGGTCATGCCTTCGATTCTTATGACTGTTATCCTTTGGATGACTATAAGTCATATGCTAATCTTAAAAAGAACCTGCCAAAGGGTGAGTCTTTATGGATGTTGGATTCAGGAGCATCACACCATGTGACTCCTTTTAAAACTGATTTCTTGACTTATCAAGAATTTAAAAATCCACCTTTGACCTCTACAGCAGGCACTAAAAAGGTTCAACTTCTTGGTCAAGGAACAGTGGTTATTCGCCTGGAAAATGGCAGTAACCTACCACTACATAATGTTGTCTACAGTCCTTTGTTTTCAAAGCGACTATGTTCACGAAATGCACTCCTCAATAACGGGTATAGGAGCACTGCAACACTTACAAGTGAGACTATCAGAGCACCGGATGGCTGGATTGTCCTTGAAGCAAAACTAGCTTCACCGACTTCACCTCTTCATTGGTTTGTGGGCATACTGCTTCCACCTACCACTGCCTATGGGGTCCTTTGCCCTCTGGTCAAGGAATCTCAAGAGTCTCTTTGGCATAATCGCATGTGTCACCCTGCACAAGCAGTTCTCCAACATATTCACCGATTAGGGCTGAAACACGAAATACAAATACAGGGGGAGACTACCTCTTGTAAAGGTTGCGCACAGGGCAAGCTTTCTTCCGAAGCTTTTAAACCATCATGGAAACGAGCAACTAAACCTCTCGAGTTGGTCCATGCTGATCTTCTCGAATTACCTGTCGAATCTTATTTTCGGTCCAAATACATCCTTACTCTCTTGGATGATTTCTCATCCTACGGTTTTTGTCTCTACCTTTGCAACAAATCCAACACATATACTGCTTTTGCCAATTGGATGGTTTCTGTTCAGAACACTACTGGACATCATCTTCTTGCGCTCCGGTCAGATCGAGGGGGAGAATTCATGGGTACTACTTTCAAGACACTCCTTTCTTCGTGCAGAATTACCCATTACCTTTCAATTGCCAATCAACCTCAACAGAATGGTCGTGCAGAACGCTTTAATCAGACTATTTCTGAAAAAGCTGGGACCATTCGACACCATGCTTGTGTTCCCAAATGCTTCTGGAACTTTGCTTTTGATTGTGCACTTCATGTGTACAATCGTACCCCTCTCAAAAGGATTACTTTCAAGACTCCAGTTGAACTCTTTTTAGGAAAAGTCCTGGATATTTCCTATTTCCACACCTTTGGCTGCAGAGCCTTTGTATGGGTTCCTAAAGAACAAAGAAAAGACAAATTGGAACCTCATGCAGTCGAAATGATTTTCTTAGGCTATGAGCCTAATACAAAAGGATATCGGTTCCTTCATGGACAGAAGATTATTCTTTCTCGAACTGCAAAATTTGTAGAAGACTCTTTTCCTTTTTGCTCTGATTCCAAAAAATCTGAAATCTTTGACCCCAATACCGAAGACAACCATGAATCATCTGCTTCTGACTCTGAAAGCCTACATTCATTACCGGATCCTGATCAGATCCAACCAGCACCTCATCAACACCAACCACCTCGTCCTAACACTCCATCACAACCACAAAACCCACAGCAGAGAGCTGTGGACCAGCCTAGAGCTCATCAACCAAGAAGAGCACCTGCTGCTGTACCACCAGTCGACCCTCGTCATCTTAGGCATCCCTATCAACCTGAATTTGTTCAAGGAGACTCGCGTAATGTTTGCAGAGCTCAACCTGCTGATGACAGAGAACCTCGTCCAAAACGTCGTTTTATACCAGTATCTTGTCCTGGAAATATTTATGGAGATCGACCTCCAGTGGACATTGAACAAGATATCCAAAGAAATCAGGATCAAGCACAACAGTGGATTTGTAATGCTGAGCAACATGCTCACAATTCCAGAGAAGATATTCGGAGATATGCAGAAGAACGAAGACCTCCTTCTCCGAGGTTACCTCCTGCACTAGTTCCTCCTGAAATTCCTCGTCAGTGGACTGAACATCCACAAGGAACTACTCCTCCATCCCCTGGATCTCCACTCACTCCTATTCCAGATACTCCTGATTCTCCTAAAGGCATGCCAGATCAACAAGTAGATATGCATCCTTTTGAGTTTGCATTGGCTGCCAGGATAAAAGAATCACCGGAACATTATAAAGATGTGCTAAAGTTATCTCCCGATCTACAAAAGAAGTGGTTCGACACAATGAAGGATGAATTAAAGTCTATTGAAGAAAGACAAGTATGGACTTTGGTGGATCCTCCAAGAGATTGGAAACCTGTAAAGTGTCGATGGGTTTTCGCAATAAAAAGCGATGGTTGTTATAAAGCTCGTCTTGTGGCTAAAGGCTTCACACAAGAATTTGGTACCGACTTTGAAGATACCTTCTCTCCAGTGGCTCAATTCAAAACTGTTCGAATCTTACTTGCGTTTGCTGCTCAAAGGAATTGGGAAGCAGAAGCACTGGATGTTAAAACTGCCTTCTTATATGGCAATCTTGATGAAGAAATTTATATGGAGCAACCAGAAGGTTTCAAAGTTTCGGGTCAAGAACACAAGGTTTATTGGTTGCTTAGAGCCCTTTATGGCTTAAAGCAAGCTGCATTGGCATGGAATAAAGCCCTACATCAATCCTTACTCGCTATGGGCTACATTCATTCAAAAGTGGATGCTGGAATCTATATCCATAGTTCCAAAGCCGGAATTGTCATTTTTCTCGTCTATGTTGATGATGGACTCTTTCTAGGATCAGACAAACATCTTCTTAAAGCCAAGAAAGAACAATTTATGAAGAAATGGGAATCCCGAGATCTTGGTGAAGTCAAGGAATACCTTGGCATTCAAATTCACTGAGATAGGTCGAAGAAAGAAATATATCTCGACCAAATACCTTATGTCAAAAAGGTTATTAAACGGTTTAACATGGAGACTGCTCAAAATGTTCGCACTCCATTACCATTGGGATATCAACCAGAAAAGCCACCATCAGATTACCAAGCCACATCTTCTCTTTGGTCACAGTACCAGTCTATTATTGGGTCATTGCTCTATATGGCTCTCGGTACTCGTCCCGATATCGCCTTTGCGGTTATTCGCATGTCACAATATATGGCAAATCCTACTGAAGATCATCGAAATAAAGCCTTGCATATAGTTTGCTATATTGCATCTACACCAAAACTGGCTTTATATTATTCGGGACTTGAGTCTCGAATTTATGGCTTTGCGGATTCTGATTGGGCTGCTAACAAAGACACACATCATTCTACCACTGGTTATGCCATGTTTCTTGGCAATTCCCTTATTTCTTGGCAATCTCACAAACAGAAGACTATCACACTCTCTTCCACTGAAGCCGAATATATGGCTTTATGTGATGCTGCACATCAAATCAAATGGCTTTCTATGCTATTTGATGAACTCAAGTTGAAGACTGAGACAACAATTCTCTACTGCAATAATATGGGAGCTTGCTTTATTGCAGAGAATCCTGTATCGGACAGTCAATCTAAACATATTGATGTCCAGTGGCATTTCATTTGCGAATGTGTTCAAGATAATTTGTTCAGTATTGAATATGTTCAAACTGACAAACAAAAAGCAGATGGTCTTACAAAATCTTTAACGTGGCAGAAATTTGAGATGAATCGCTCATCGATGGGACTTGTTACACTCCCATTCTAGAGCGAGGGGGAGTGTTGGAAATATTACTATATGTTCTGACGTCTAGATTGATCCAGACTTAAACATGTATCAACACGTTGCTCATCACATGACATTCCTTATCAATCAGCTCCACAATGATGTCATTCTGACATCATATAATATGTCATATTCCATGACCTTCTATGCATTTCGTTACTATACTGAGTAGTAGTTTCCTTTTACGCAACTGGTCCATGCGTATCTACTCATGTATATAAACTCAGGGATTTCTTCCTCAAATCCCAACTGAATTCTACATTCAATTCTTCACTTGTCTATTCAACAACTGAGCCCCTCAAAACTTCTACAAGTTTATCAAATCTACTACCGTTCTAACTAAAGGCAAGTGTTCGTGCCTATTGCTCTTCGTTTCTCCCGTTCCTCTGCACAATACTTGCATCATCGTGGTGTACCAAGCTAGAAACCACAGCCTCAAGTGCACCGCAAATTGAATTATGGGTCACATAAAGGACCTTGCATCCTTCGCATCGGCATGCCCAAAATGCGCCTCATATTGTCCCAAGAAGGCGTCTGCAATACGGTTATGACCAACGAAGATGGTCAGGCCCTCTACAAGACTTCCACGCCCTTCCGTTTCGGAAAGCGGACGACCACGCTTTACAAGGTCGTTCCAAATGAGAATCCAGAAGACATGCAAGATAATTTCGAGATCATCGGCGAGATAGAGTGGCATGCAATCAGCTCATCTACGCTACGACTCCACAGGGAAGAAATGAAGACGAAGGACTTTATGCCACGTCATGGATTGTGGAGGAAGTAAGCTCTCAGATCACATTCTTCGTCGAGGTTGACGCACACATGCTGCAGCAAACGCACGTTTACAGGGCCCGATGGTCGGTCGTACAGATGGAATTCGGAACTCTCGGTAGTCCATGTGTGTGCTATTCTCCATTCACAAGATCGCACGATTGACGCGGTTTTCTCTCTTCAGTTACCCAGAGATGACGAGACTTGCCGAGAATTAGCCAGGTCACATCGACGAGAGTGGGGCATCACAGGTGCAAAACGGGATCCCTATCTCGAGGTCGATGAAGAACTCGGACATATGCTCGACATCGTCGTGCTCACTTTTATATATGTAGAGAAACAGCGAATGGATGACGAAACAGCAGTCCACGCTAGCGCGTAAGAAGTTACGAGTCCTTGCCTTCATCAAAGTCGTTCTTGTACCCGGTGGATCGTCGATCATAGCAAGGTTGATTAGAACATTAGCTATGGCACATAATGTCGATGGATACGCACCACATCTATATGAACGAAAAGAAGAAAAACTATACGTACAAGCCCACCACATATTCTCCCACGCCTCACCGAAGTGAGCAGGGGTACTTGTCATCATCTCCTTCCCAGCTTTTCCCACCATTCCCTGTCCATTCTTAGCTTTTCCATGTAAATAAACGTGAGGATGACTAAATCCAGCATGTGTTCCACCTCCTGTGAGATCTCCAGGCATGCTTTGGTACTCTCTACGCCAAGTATGTTGAAGGATCCAAATGTTGAGCGACGGTAACGAGCCACTTCCCTGCGACTCGGACCATCCAAAGAGAGCTAGGCATTGCTACATAAGCAGATCTAATCAGAAATACGACGCTGGGTCACTCACAACGACAATGCGGCGATGCATGTCCCATCTATAGCGTCTGTCGTCGGGGCCCTTAAAGGTTCGCTTCCTATGTGATCGCCATTGATACAGGTTAAATCCACGACGCCATCCTGAACACTCACCGCCCAGTAATACCGTGTCTTCTCAGGAATGAATCTGACCTGAGATCCTTCCCCCCTATTCTGAACATCGCGGAGCCAAAGATGGGCCATCTGATCTTGCCCACTGCCTCAAACCGGTCCTCCATCTGAAGCTGGAAGTCATCGGACACATATTTGCTAATCTTGGTCGTCCACCTTCCGAAACGGAAGGGAGTGGAGGAGACGTAGAGAGGTTGGCCAGTGTCCGACATGAACGTTGCGTTACGGACATTCTCGCTCGATAGTGTAAGAAGCATTTACACAGGGTACTGTCCCAGCCGTTCGTCGCTGGTGGTGGCCTTTCGACAAGCTATCTGGACGGGGCGGGGCGGGAATTAACACGGCGTAGCGTCCTAGATATATGCAAGGGGGTGGGTAAATGATGTTGCGACAAATAGTATATTGTGGTTTCAAGTTCAATGGCTCTGCAGCAGCAGAGCTACCACCCGGTTTCGAATTTCAAGTCTTTTGTATACAAGGATTTTCAATTTAAGAGCACGGGAGAAGAGCGGAAATGAGCCACTGGACTCGTACGAGTAACCTCAGTGACCCATTAAAACCTGAAGGCTGAGGCATGGTCTGATGGTCATGACGAGATCAATATGATGGGCCAATGAGATAACTGGCAACTGACCCAATAACGTTGTCTCACCGATACGCGTGTGGGATACGCCTTCCATCCAAAGATACCGCCATCGTAGCTGAGATAGCTCTGGGCTCCGCATGGAAACACCTATGGCAAATGCCAAGCGGTGGTGAGGTTCCCACTTACCCAAATAGCCTCTGCGCTCGCGCTTGCGGCCTTTTCAGTATTGGTTCGACGTGACAAAACAAAGTCCAGTGACCACTTCGCAACGTGACTTTCCCCAGATTTGGAGGGTCCAAACAGGAAAAGTGGTCGACTCGGGAATTTTGAAAAAATTGCTGTGGGCTGGATCTAAGAAGATACAATGTTCTCGACGTTTTATCAGAGAAGCAACTTGACGATAGCCCAGAATCACGGATATTGGATGCCTTTCCGTGGGCTAAATATGTTGGAATATGATATTTCGGAGTTCCAAATTTGATTGAACTTAATAATAATAATAATTGTTTATGTGCTGGAGTAAACTGTAGGGCTAAAGAATAAACTATTTTGGTTATTTATCAAGGCTCCCCCTATCATTTTGTACCATTATGATGGAGCCTGATCCCACCTATCTTGATGATGATCTCAACAATCTTCTCACCTCATTTCCTGTAGTTGTTGAAGAAGCTTTGGTAGAGGATGAAGAGTCTTATCAGATGGGGCTATGTGCTGCTGCCATGGTCATTGCAGCAGAACTTGGGGAGCAACTCTGTATTGATAGCCACCATGAGAGTTGATTTTACCTTTGCTGTTCACAGCTGCTGCCCAATCCATGCATCAGTACACCTTGGCAAAAACTTTATGAAAGCCAGGATGACTGGGCCTTTATCACAACAATGGGATTTGATGTAGAAACCTTTGGTTATATCCTCACCTCTGGATTTGCTATGGCCTGGTATCACACCCCAATCCCTTGAAATGATACCAATACTACTGGCAATCCATGGCCATCATGCAGGTCTCTCAATGCTGCTGGTGCACTTGGCCTTGTGCTACACTATTTGAATTCAACCATGCACAAAATCAGCCTCCAACAAATATTTGCCATTATCCCTGCCACAGTTTCATGGTGCATCACATTTGGCCTCTTGATCCTTCTTTCAACACTCAGAAACATGCCAGAGGGCCAGATCCACTGGCCCAAGCATGATGAGTTTGATGAACTGTCACAGCTAGTTGCACAGCATCACCCAAGACTTACTGGTGCCTTTGGGAGTATTGATGGCCTCAAACTTCCTGTAAAAACATCAGATGACCTAGATATTGAGAATGCTACCTTCAATGGTTGGCTGTCAGAACATTTTGTGAGTTCTGTGATTGTCTTTTCATCAAAAGGTAGTGGTTTTCACTTGCACATAACTTTGACTTACAAGAACTTATATCTTTGTGAAGGGGAGATCATTGCTGCCAATCTCAATGCCCCTGGTAGTTGGCATGATTCCCATGTTGCTCAGCCAATTTATGCTACACTTCATACAAGGACACCAGATGGATACTACCTTGTTGTGGATACAGCTTTTCCACATGGTACTGCTGACATTCTTGGATGCATATGCACCCCATTGAAAGATGGACAACAAATTTCCAGGACCCCTGACCAGATGTCAGAAGCTATGGCCTACAACCAAGAATTACTCTCATACCATCAAACAGCAGAATGGGGCATGCATGCTATTCAAGGATCATTTGGACAACTTCAAATGCCTTTGAATATTGATGATGACAAGAAAAGGGGTAATTTGATTGAGACCTGCCTCCAGCTACACAATGTACCCACTGTCAAAGTCAGAATTAATCAAATCTGGACAGTTTACCTGCAAAGTTGGCAGTGGACCAATGAAGACCAGGAGGTGTGGACAGGGTTTGCAGAGATGTTGTTCTCTGATCAGATTAAGAAAGATTGCATCTCCCATTTTCACATTACATTCAAGTATGAGCAGTAAATAACTGTATCACTGCACTTCAGGAGTAGGACTAGTATGTGCTGAGTCCATTTTTGCATGGTCTCCCTCAAATCCTTTTCCAAAATCCTCATCATCTTCATCATCCATCAACCATGTGAGAGACCTACCACCATCAGCAAACCTCTTGTAGCACTGACATTTCTTCTTTGGCATATTGTGGTACATCCCTGCAAAGTTACTTGTACCAGGCTGTGACATCTGCAGCATCTCGATCTTCTTTCCCAGGCAGTCATGCTCATGCTGTACTTCATACAACTGGTTATGAAGGTCAAACAGTTGACCATGCAACTTGTCATTAGTTGCCTGTGCATCATGAAGCTGCTGGGTAAGTGCAAGATATTGGTTGCAAGCATGCAGTTGGCATGATCTTCATCACATGCCCTTTGAACTTCTGGATCAAAGGCATTTGAGAGGCAATTCATAAGTTCTGCAGCAGCAGCACCTCAGGTGTTGTGACAAACAGGGGCTGGTTCTGTGCATGCTGAATGAGCAACTGCAGTTAGACAAGAAGGGATCTCTTCATCAGTCAAGCCACCAGACTGGCTAGCAGTTTCAAAAGTCTCATCGAACTTGCTGTCATTGAGATTGCGAGTGCCCACTCATTCATTGAAAAGGTCATCAATGTGGTGAGCCCATAAGATTTCAGGGGGGCAAACACCTGTACTGGTTGGCTTAGGTGTCTTGACTAACTAATTACAAATGAAATGGCATCAGATGCATCAGATGAACACATAATTGTATGACTTACTTGTTTGTACTTTGTCTCAAGTGATGACACCTTACAATCTGGATATCCATTCTTGGAAGCCCACTTATTGAACTTTGTTGCAACTACCTGCCACCCTTGCTGACCCAGTGGAAGCTCCTCTTCAATGCAATCCAATAACATATTCATATCAGACATGGTGTAGTTTCCAGCACCTTGTGGACAGCCTCATTTGGCTTTCAGAAGCTCATTGTCATCATCAAGATCAATGATGTCACATATATGCTTCTTTGACTTCATACTCTGTTTATTTTCTTTATCTCCACTTTTTGATGCCTTTATTTTTGGTAGTAGCTCCAGAGTGACATGCTCCAGCAACTTTTGGAGATGGAACTCACCCCTGAGCCTCCACAATGACATATGGGACAAGAAGGTCTTCATCAAGAGAAGAAGGAAGTGGGACAAGGGCAGGTTCAAATGGCAGGTTGGGAGGATGCATGCTACCAGTGGCCTGTTGGTGGGAGAATGTCACTGGTGACAATGATGGCACCCACTGGGTTCCAGTATTGATATTGCAATGCTACATTGTGCCTGATGTCAGTGTGGTTACATTGTATGTACACAGAGCATACATGCCTTAAGTGCATGCTTCATGCTGGCCTCATTGTGCATTTGGATGCTGTTGGAAGCATGTCAGTGCCCACTGGGAGCAGGGGCATGCAATGGGGCAGTAGTTGAACTTGGCACTGTCTGTAGACAGTTAGGCAATGTATAGGTAGGGTAATATCAAACTGCAGCCTACCATTGTGTAGCCTGGGTGCAGAACCCATGCACCACTTGTGTCATGCACAAATGGATTGCCAGCATCATCATAATGAATCCCATCTGACAACATTGGCAGAGTCAAACACTCGCTAGGCTGCATGCTGATTAGGACACTGGAAATGCAAGATGAGAGCAGAGGACAAATGGCTCACAGACATCATCTTTATACCTTGAGTCCATTGCCAAAGGCCATATGGATCTTCATTCTTGCACAGTAACCAGCATGCTAATTTTCCAGGGTTAAACTGGTAGCAAAATTCTGCATTCTACATCCCTACTAACCATGTGGACACCTCTTGTTTCAATGACAAGCTATCTGCTGAAAATGGATCATTTAGCAGACCTAAATTTTTCTGGAGTGTCGAAAAGCAACGAACATTGAGCAAATTTTGCATTGCAAACAAATTGACTGACAGAATTCTGACCAGCTAGAGAGCAGGGTCAGCACCATTGCCGCCCTGTCCATGCAATTCTTCATGTACTTACACATGGTAACTGCTCCATTTGTGAGCATCCATCAACTGGCATGTCACAGCAGTTCGGCTGATACCCCCAGCACGACAAAAGGATGAGAACGTTGTTGGATCCAGCGACGATAGGGCATCAATGGAGCGTCGAGTGAGCATTGAGCGAGCGAGCTGATGCTGACATAAGCACGTGCGTGAGGTGTGAGTGGTCAAATATGGTAATTTGGGTTTATTGCAGTTAACTAAAGTCTATTCGAGGGGGTCCGACCCCCCTTACAGATTAAGGTTTATTCAAGGGTATGGACAGGTTGTCCATATGAAATTGGTACAAAATGAAGCTCGGCATCGCGGCACACCTTCCTTATTTGGAACTTTTTATTCAACTTTATGATATTCCAGCATACTTTAGCCCACAGAAAGGCCATCCATTATTGAGACACTCGGCTGACCAGGTACAGTGAGTCACCAGACAACGTTCCAATGAAAGGACGTGATGGTTAGTTATTCGCCTCCCCAAAAACTCGACGGAAGAAAATTGTTCCTTCTCGACTGTTAGTCATTGCTAAGGACCGAAGTTAGCGATCCTAATTCTACCCAATTCCTAGGGTAACATATTCGTATCATTGTCCTTACTACTTGTCCAATACAACTCACAGCATCAATGGGGCAGCTTAAAAGGAGATATGTATGCAAAGAACCTCGCCTAACGATCTGACATCACTCTCCAGCGAACAGGCGTACCAACATATACGTCGTCGATCCAATGAACCGCACGACTGGAGGCACGTGCGCAGAGGGTCAGAAAACAAATTCAAACTTGCATCGAGGATATACGACGTACACGCAAGTCCGACGACTGAAAATAGGATAAATGCCATATAGCCATCTACCGAATTGGACACTTGACCGCTCTCCGGGCTTGGCGTTGCAGATCTGTGGGCAAGTGATGAGCCCGGGATAAATGTTTACGTGGCAGCGAGGACTTACACGACGACTGCTGCTAGCAATGCCTATATGACTCGTCAGGACCGAGCCAACCCTACCAAACTGTCTAACTTACATTGCTCAGTGTCCAAACCAGTAATACCTAAACCTCTGTGAGACAGTGTCTTTCACAACAGAACAACACGTAACCGCTCACATTAGTTCTAAACGTCTTGTAGTAATCCTCTTGCTTCGTAGCAGGGTCGACTTTGCGTTCTTCCTTTGGCGGCTTAGTGGAGAGAACACATATCGCATCCTCGTATGCTGCATTGATATCTGTCTCAGCAGTGGGGACAGCCACTTCAACTTCGTTCTTGTTCTTCCCAACGGAAACAACCCCCAGGTCGGTGGAGACTTTGTTGTCGCCTTTGGTACCCCAGGACACGTCGTGTACGTTGGCAAACTACGGGAAAACTGTGAGACCGGTCTACCACGTAGATTGATTCGTTTTACGCACAGCGTAGACGTTCAAGACTGCAATGTAGGACGGAGCCATCAACAGGTACTGCACGAAGGACGTTATCATGTGCCAAGGTTCAAACTAAGACTATGGTAAGTTCAACTGTCGACGGAACCTAACAGGAAGAGACATACGAAGATAAGCGACGCAGCCACGTAGAGTCCAAGGGTTGCAGCAAGTGACAACACGATATTTCTGAAAATCGAGTTCGAGAAAAGGTCGGTTGCTTTGATAGAGCCGTCTGCAGCTGTCACCTCTTCTATACCTTTAATCGCGAGATAGAGGGCAGAGAACTATTGCTCATCGTTAGGAACACAGCGCTCGTCGTTCGCAGATGTCATGAGGATAGGGGTACGTACGGTCATGTAGATTGTGACGAATCCGAAGCCGATGAAGGCGAGCGTATACCCCCACTTGGATCCCTGGGGACGATTTCCAAGGGAAAGCAGGAAACACATGATAAGCAGTCCAAGGTAAAAGTAGTTAAGAATAAGATTGAGAATGTGCAGCTTTGGCACGTAGCTCTCCAGGGCATTTGAAAGGATAACAAAAGCAATATAATAATTGCCCTTTCAACGACACCGTAAGCCGTGCGAGAAAATGGTGCGAGCAGATGGGGAAACCTACAAGTGCGAACCACGCAAAGATAAGATTGTACAGCTGATAAAACATCTCGACATGTATCCAGAACTTGCGAGCGAAGCCGTGCGAGGAGCGATATAAATAGTGAAAATGGACAAGACTGTGAATGGCAGCGAAGAAGGACCCGTTGAGCCAGCGCCGCCGCTGTGATATCAGCTCCGGAACCTGTGTACATGAATAGACGAGAATCAGAAGACCAGTGTAAGCACCATACCTGGTCGGGCACGTCAGTGACAGCATAAGCTGACTTGACATAGTGCAAGATCCATGAACCTCCTCGCTTCGAGACCAACTCCCAGCACAATATCTACGAACTCGTGAGCACTAATATACTACAGGAACCAGGGATAACTCACCCGATCCTCTGCAAGGTACATATTGGCAGTGAAGATGTCTGCACCGGCCCCATGCATTTTCTCACCCAAAAAGTACTTCTGCAGTGGCCCTTCCCCCGTAGTATCGTTCTGCAGTGCGATATAGCGGTATGCACTGAATGCACCGGGTAGTACGGTGATGTATCCGAAAACACTCTCCAAAGGTTTATCCAGGATATTCGACATCTTGTACTCAAAGTTCTGCGCCGCGACAAGTGGATTGATGAGATACTGCCCGTACTTGCCCTTTAAGGCAACGATCTCCCCACAAGCCCCGCCGACATTCGAGTTAATGTCAAAGGCCTTCCACAGGTGATATATGGATGTGGTACCCGGCATAGTCCCGACGTCAAGGAGCACGCATACATTAGGCTGTAGGATCGGTCCAAAAGCATTAAAGAACCACCGATGGGAGTTAATTTTCTTTTGATTCTGCTCCTTGAGGCAAAATATAACTTGAACTGGCACGATGCCCTTTTCGGCACCCTCGATTTTCATCGAAGGGGATACGGAGACTAAAATAATGAGAATGGGGCAATAAGATGCGAGAAACCTGCGCACTCTGCGTCGTGTACTCATAAATGTGAGCTGTGACTGGTTTGCCGTTCACAATGTTCTGAAGTCATGTTGGAACTCCACGCACAAATGAATGTTGGTCACTCACCTTTGCAATTCCGTCCTGGTAAGCTCCCATTGTTGCGATGACGCTCAGTGTTCGAGAGTTGATCTTCTGTCGACCATCACTAACGATACATACAACCACCTTCTTCCATCCTTCTTTTCCCCATGTTTTACTACGGTCCCGCTTACACAGATGCGCAATGTTTTTCATGACCCCATGCATCGACCTACAGAATAACTCCTCGTCTTCGTTGTACATCGTCATTACAATGAATAGTTCTGTGCGCCGAGGAGGGTCATAGTGTACTTGACGCAGCGTGAAGCCAGAATCTTTGAAATCGTTGGGGTCACATGTCGGCCGCCGAGTATCGCATATGCGTAAACTCCCGTTCATTCCGCAAAGCGCACATGTCCAGCAGTTTCGATGGCACCGCTGAATCTAGTACGAGATTTCCGTGGAACAGTTCAACTTTCTTGAGCGTCTTGTACCGCCGGGGCACCCGCTGAGGGATGCGCCCATAGCGGATATTGGTTTCAGGCTGGTCGTCGAGACCCGCCACTTGCTCATAGCTACCCGGTATCCTGATGCGCTGGTACGGAATTTCCCTCTGGATAAGTGGAATGTCACCCTCTTCGTCGGCTTCAGTTGACAGCTGTGTAGGAAGACCCCCAGTGAGAATCTCTAGGCTGAACGCCATGACCGTATGGATTGGACTGAACACCAAGATAGTCCGTCGTTGGCTGAGACTAACTGCGGGGTCGGAGTATGCACCGGATATGTATCGTGGGGAGCGTACGCGTCGTGCTGAGCCTGGTAGGGATCGTGAGCAGGTGTCGATGAAAACGAGGCTGGTTGAATCTGAGGTGTCGAGAACGGATCCGAGAGGTGGTAAGGCTGACTCGAAGTGTGCTGGTTCTGTTCGTACTGCGTCCCGTACGGGTCATACTGCGATTGCCGCTGGTCGTATGGGTAAGGGCTGTATCCATCGTTGTAATGACCACACTGGGCTTCGTCTGCCTGTGAAGACGTGATTGAATTTCGAGACGGGTCCTCAGCAAGTATCTTTGACTTACCTCTGGGTATCTCGACATTTCGCAGCCGGACACGCTGTTGAGACAATCCTACGGATGGATGTTTGAATGTGAATGAACAAGGCACGGTTTCCTTATTATTGCTTTTACACAAAAAGTACTCGGCCCTTGGCGTGGCGGTGACTGCGGATTCAATAACAATGGACAAGGAAAGCCTTGGACAGCCAACGCCCTTCCGATGTAGGGGTCTTCCATCGCCATATGGCATCGTTACACCGGAGGACCACTGCCCGGCCGCAGGTGAGGCTATGTGAGTCGCTCATGATTGTCTCCACTGGGCGAGAGGTCTCTTCACAGTATGTGTACATACTCCGGACCTTTGATCCCTCTAATAAAGACAGAATATCTGTTCCCTGCCCCTCTTCCATAGACTCGACAGGAAGATAATCGTTCTCTCTCAACTCTTCTTCCCCGCCGACATGCAACAATATTACACCGTCAGATTCGAACACCTCTGATTCATACGACGTCTGCATCTGGAAGATCTACCATAACAGACGTTTGTGATTTGACGTTCACAAGCAGCCAGCAGTTCTCATGGGCACAAGGTTCCTACACATCAAGGATTCCAAGTCCAACGTCCCGACGACAATAGGGACATCTGCTCTAGGGTGTGGAGCTCGGATACCGGGAAGTTAAGACCCATGGTCGAGGTAAAATTTGGTTGTTGTTTGCGGGTTTCCGCAGTTGCTGCGCCCATCCTTAGTTATGCAAGGAGGGCGTTATAACCCTTTATATGCAGACACGGAAAGCCAACTCCACCAGTGGCTATCCTAGATAGTCCGCAGTCAGTGTAAAATCTTGGTAACGTCTATTTTGAAGACCTACTATGAGGCACAGATTGTTGCGCGGCTCTTGCTACTGTTGCAAGGTATTCCTCCTTACTATTAGGACGGCCGGACGTACAACATACAGGCCACTGGGACCAGTGCCCGGATCGATTCTCCGATGGTTCACGTTCACATCCGGCAACACGGGTATCCGAATGCATTTATCAAGTAGCGTGGTATCTGAAACGTGTCGTTTAGTGTTTTCATAGTTATCCCAACACAGAGTCTACCGGGCGATCCGTTTCTGACACTGATTGTAACTGTGCAATCTATCGTGAAATGGTCGTGCCGACAGTTACTACCCCAGAAGTTTTCCTCTAGGATGACATCTCAAAGCTCGCGATGGCGGTTGACGAAACCCGGAGTCTCATTTGAAACATTTCCACGACCCTCTCAATGTTTTACGTTAGGTAGGCGATCAGTGCTCATCAGCAGCACGGGGCTCCGCAGTGGCAAGATTGGGTTTATTACAGCTGAGCCATACGTCGGCGACAGTATTACACGGGACAACACTTATAATTCCATTACAACCTTCTTCACAATCCACTCCTGCTGATCTTGGTTTGACATTACGACGGGCACCTTGATCTGACCAATACCGGCTTTCATTGACTCACTCCGCCACAACCGATATTCCGCAAAGGTCCCAGGCTTGACGATCCGAATCGTTGGCAGACGAAGTCGTCCTGTGTCAAATGCACATTGATGCTCATCGTTTGTAGCTGCGAGCGCATCGAAGGCATTTTGTCTTGCTAAATTGGCGCTCGGGCCTAATTTGTATCGTGGTGAATTGGAACAAGGTGGCCCGAACAATGCGGCAGCTTACCAATGTCGCCCACGATTTCGAGGAAAAAGCCCACCGTCTGCGGAAGCTCGCGGCGGTCGACGACGGCTGTAAATTCCTGTACTTTCACGATATCTTCTGTATTGATCGCCCGAATCACATCGACGAGATGTGCCTCGGTAATCGCAGCATATGGGAAGCGGATCACCAGGCTACGTGCGTATCAGACACCTGTACGTTCCATCAAAATAAACGTCTAACGTCCTCACTTTTTGCGTCCGTAGAACTTGAATACCGGCGAACCGTTTCGAGGGTCGAACCCAGTGACCTGGATAATATCGTCTATGAGGTACCTCCATAACCCATCTTGGGTCGTAGCCACAGGTTGGTAGCACTTGCCCGGTTGTAGGTCCCACTTCCAAAAATATACGTCAGCCGGTGCGCGGCAGAACAGAGGCATCGAAAAACGCACAGCCTGAAGTATCTTATCATGTACCAAGGTCTCCGAAGCATCAAGAAATTCGATGACATCTCCCGTTTCGAAGACAAACGTCTCGGTATCGTCGGCGTTGAGCATTCTCCCCATTATGCACTCTGTGCACCCATATCCCACGTTTTGAATAAGAACATTCGGTCCGAGTACTGATCTTGCCTGTCTTGAATGAGCTGAACTGCGTCACCAGACGTGACACATAGGAGCCGTTACCTTGGGTATTACCGTGGCGAATGTACCGCTACATATGCATACGAGGGTCTTCAGATTCGGCCAAACGCGTTGTGCCCATGCAGGACAAGTCAGAGGGGGTCCTATGTTTTGAAGTTCCTCTGCTCGTTGTGGGCTCGCCCGAAAGTTCGCTTGCAAATATGCTCGGACGTGGTCGATGTGTTCGATTTGGGGAATGGTCCCATCCCGCACACTGGTGATGAGCACGTCCCAGTCTTCGTGGATGTGGTGGATGAGGTCGACGAAGAAAGTTAGGAATGTCATGACGAATCTTTCAAGTGTTGGCTCCGAGAGTGCGAACAGCGCGTGGATCAGAAGAAAAGAGCGGTGGTGGGTGATGAACCCTGCTGCCCATGGTGAAACGTGACCTGGCACTATACTGCACGTTAGCGATACTAAATTACGCCACATGAACCGATTCGACCTTACTTATAGTCCCCATACGACTGCTATCTGTCTCCACGGACCAGTTCTCTGCATCACGCACTCCGCCGCATGTCCCAATACACACAGGGATTTTCTTCATCACCTTCCCATCCTTCCCCATGATTTCTAATAAGTCTCGATAGGTAAAACAAAAAATAAACGCAGCCTTCCTTGCGTCGGTTGAGTGCAGGAACCTAGCCAATGACGAGGGCGTATTGAAGCACCCACGAGGATACTTTGCAAAGAGCTTCGATTTGTTTCCTGTGGTGGAACTGGATATGCCAATGAAACTTGGGAAACCAGGTGCCAGTAAATTTTCGAGGTCAGACTGTTTGCGTGGGTGGTTGAAGAATTTGGCTACGAAAGGGCTGTAAGACTCGTAGTTCGTAACCGGGACGACTCGGCGGAAGTCGATAACAACCGAAGGGTCTTCTTTCACATCCTTGCCTGCGATGGCCTGATGGAAGTGGGAAAGGGAGACGGCGGAAGTACCATACTGGGTGGTGATGTTGGCCCCTACTATATCCCTCAGACGGTGCTCAACACGTTCTTGGAGGGCAGCCTTGAGCCCGGGAGACAAGGACAAAAGGGGGTGTACCGTGGAGGTGGACATCAGCGAAGACTGTAGCTCTGTGCTTGGGAAACAGCTGGGCAATCAATAGCGCGCAAATTGGAGGTCCCAAAAAGTCCTCATGCGCTCCTGTAGTTTTGTTGGGTGTATCCATTTGTCAAGGCTGTCACGCCTGTCGATCGGCAACTAGTTCACGAGGTCTGCATCCGAATAACGAACCCAACCATTATCACAGATGGTGACTTGCGTGCATCACGAGCGATATACGAGATTCCACGTAATCCTCCTAACAGCATAGTTAGTCGCAATTTACCTGAGGAAGCTGGTTGTCTTCGGAATCGGGTTTGTATTACGGGACTGGGATGAGTAAATAATGTGAGATCCGGAACGAGCTTACCTGTAGCACATTGAAACATGCTTCCCCATGAATACGCCAGTGGAGACGGTGAAACTGACAACTGAGACACGTCCGACTCGGACTAATACCGTTACTTCAAGTTAATGTAATTAGTACAAATGATAGGGGTCATTGATGGTGTCACGTGATCAAAACACTCATTCGCTTGTGGGTTCGAGTCCGCACCTTGAAATGTCTTTCCAGCCGCAAGCCCATCCAGATCCGCCATGCCTGCGTTTCCCAGAGAACCTGGGATTACATGCCGCAGTAAACATAGAAGCTGCGGTAAATATGCTCCTTAGAGCGGTTCAGATGTCCCAGAACGTCCCCTACATGTGGACATTCATAGACAAGCCAGCCGGTGCGTCATTCAGACCCACTTCATAGACAACGAACGCCGACCTAATGATCGTTTCTTCTACAGAAGGACAACTTTTCTTACTATATCTTCAAAATCCGGCACAGTTTCCCAACGACGGTATTCGATATCAGGATCAAGAAAGCCGCTATGTTATACCTGCCGGCAATCGGGTACGTCCTATCCTCGCGGTTTAGGTGTTCGCTCATCCTACGCTTTATCTCAGGAAATGGAAGTCTCAGAGATCAAGCACGGCTTTGTGCCTAATTCTCCGGACACAACTGCTTGGCGCCTGCGGCGGCGCTACCGTCTGCATAGAGGAGGCCACCCCCAGCTTGTGCTCGTGCACTACACGCGCGGGCCCCCCATACGTGAGCCCATTTTATCATCGTCGCCGCATCGTAATTTACGGTGACTCCACTCTCTTACGCCCGAGCAGAAATCGTCCCGTCACTACTCAATTCTCCCGTACGCCAATACCCTCTCCGTCAAATCACCGAACCGTCCGTATATATTATGGGTGATAAGGCGGGCCAAAAAGTGTATCCGCCTGGATCTGCACCTCCGCCGCCCCCTCAAGCACCAATGGGAATGCCGCCACATCCCATGAGCATGAATCAGCAGGGTGTGAATCCTCCGGTAGTCAGCATAAACGCTCCAGGGATGGGGATGAACGCGCAAGCAATGCTCGCGCAGCAGAACAGTGTTATGGAAGCACTCGAGAGAAGGCGAGAACGGGAACGACCCAGAGAGCGAGGTGGTAGTATGAGTGGTAGTGTAAGACCGTCTTTTCAATCCACAAAGCGAATTACCTCAGCTGATCGTGGAGCAGCGCCCTGGTCCGCCTCGGTTGGACGACGATGATTCGGCAGGTGAGGAAATATAGTGATCACGATGTCATTGTTCATTCACGGATCTTTAGATGAAACCGAAACAATATCTACTCGTACGCTGGCCATAACCAGGTACCGACGTAACCATGAACTCATGGAAGAGGTGTTCAAACAAGCTGCATTTGGCACGCGTTCACATTTACCTTCCCCTAAATCGTCTTGCTCATTACCACACAGGTAACGTGAAGCGACCCGCACCACAAACCGCATATTCGATATTCGACAAATCAGAACTAGAAGCCAAAGTGGTGCGTACAAAGCGTATTTTCTGGGGTCGATGTCATTGAGATTCCCTTCGATAGAACAAGCTACAAGAGGAAGTTGACGCGTTGCGGGCGAAGGCCGTGGAGCGCAAGACGCGCTTAGTATCTGAAGATGTCATTGCCGTTAACGCGCCGAGTCCCATGGAGATTGCCCCATGACATGTTTGCAATGTACATTTCATAATGCGAGACATGCAATAATGCTGTAGGGTCACCCCCAAGCAGGTTCGCTGGCTTCCTGCAGATCACGGGATTATGGTCACTTGCGCTTCATGGGACCTAATATTAAGTTTTTCGTCATTTCGTTCTTCGCCATCCAGTGACCATGCAGACTGGATCCCCAGAGACACCATAGATACCCACACATGAAGACTAGTTATGCACAGTAGTGTACAGCTCGTGTCATCACGATTCGTCCAACGACTGCTCATCGCGCTCATCTACTGGAACATCCGTTGACCATACTCGAACTACTCCACTATGGCTACCAGTGGCAAACATTGTGGTCTTCAAATCCTTCAGCCCACGGTTCCACCCGATACACGTCAGGTCACCCCTCGTAACATGTGGAGCTATGAAATGGAGAAGTGCAGCGGAATCTCGGTCCCAGATATGTATATCCCCGGCTAAAATAAAATGTGTCACGACACCACCCACGGTAGATAAACCATCGAAATGGACGAACTTTTTCCGGCACACACCACAAATTGGTCGTCGCAACCTCCGAAACAGCAGGACCCTACATATTCGACTGGGATCTTGGTCGCGAAGGTGTGTTTCAGGGTCATGCGGGAGGTGGTACAATCGCGATCCCGGTCCTTAACGATCTCCAGTCTCCATATTTGAGGAGGTGCCTGACGAGCGCGGAATGAAAAATATGTCTCGGGCGAGTTCTGTACCGACCTTCTCCAGTGAAAGAAGTATGAGGGAGGTCTTCCTTGCCATGGTGATGTCGCGGATATCATCAGCCAAAGGCGTTTGACTGAGGGTCTGGTCGGCGACGTTAAACCACTACTCAATACGCAACACACCTTTCTTTCGTCTTCGTGACCATGTTATATACTAGCGGAACGGGTAACAGTCAGCACTGCGCAGTGAGGTAACAGTTCCAGTACCCTACCAATAATTCTCTTCTCCACTCTGATATGGTAGCTGGGGTGTGGACCCTCTTCCGGGGTGATAGAAGGCCCCACCCCTACCAACCGAACACAATCCTGAGTTACTGCGACGCCACACAACTGTATTTGACCAAGGTTGTAGGTATCCGAGACCTAAAGAAGCGACTATGAGGAAATCGAACCAGGTATGAGGTAGGCGTCACTCTTTACCGTTCCCTCTATAAGATTCTAGAAACAAACGTCGTCAGTAGGGTAGACAACCAGGGTGCCTCCACGCACTAATCTCACGACATCGCTGCCTTCCACAGATAAGAAACCTAACTACAGTCGTTACTAACATGGCTGTACACCCAATAAATGGGGCTTACCTTCACCATTCGGAAGCCAGGCAACAGATTGGATAGGTTGTTCTCGAACAATTGATCTCATGCATATACCATCCTGGCAAGTGTATCAATATACAAGCTCACAGCACGGAGATGCGTAGTACCTCTGACCACACTCTTAAAGCGCGGGGAAGCCGAACTAAGATTGCCTGGCCGTTTGGAGACCTACCCCATTATTCGCGGAAGCAGGATGCAACAGAACATTGTCACCTACCAAGCAACCTGAGCAATAAGACCTCTTCCATTGAACAGAACACGGTGGGCAGTCAATTCTCCGGACCTTGCTACCCGGAACAATACTGATTTCTTGTCCCATCTAGAAGGGATATCGGTCTTACTGTTAAGTGAAGAACGGGAACCAGTTCCTCACCCTGCCGTTGCCAAGAACTTCCCATTCGGCGAGAACTGGAGATGACGCACTAAAGCCTGATGTGCAACCTGATCCTGCATCGGAGCAAGCATATCCCATTTCACGGAGCCGTTCATCGCACGGCCGGACATCCCGAATTCCGCAATCTCCAGCGCAGGGCTCCTTGGGCGCGAAGCAGCCCCAAGCATAATCACCGTGCGGACGGCATTCACGAAACGTTGTCTGGCATCAACACCACCAAGCGTGATGTTCCTATCACTGCACTGGTCAGATAACACAGACGGTGCCACGGATGCCGAGGAGGAAATGGGCGCATCGTGACATGCAAAGGACCGCTTGGGTTCCCGAAACTCGGTGTGATGGGATGACGTCGGACAAGGGTGACGAAAAGGTTGAGGTTGATCTGGCTGATTATGAAGTGGCAGAACGGCATCTTCACGAAACATAGTTACGTGGATTGCCCGTAATAATCGCCAGAACAGTACTTGCATGGACAGAAAGCATGTGTTGCACCATTTGATGGTGATCCTCGTGCCTCTGACGATGCGGAGGTTGGCAACCCTTGCCGTAAATTCAGCAATGACGTCTCCGAGCCATTTTTGACCACTATGGCGGACGAATATCCATCGCTCAGAAGCGAACCAGGCGGACACCGCGGCAAGTCCAAAGGATGTGATAACCTGTTGAAAAGTAAGGGCATACGTAGCTAGGACAGAAAAGGAAACCTTGCCGTTAGAACTGTGATTATGGTTGAGGTGACAGACCCCTGCGGGATGTGAACCAATACAGCCAGGAACTACCACAGAATACTCATACCTGACCAGAGGAATACGTGAAAAGCATAAGTCCTGCGGAGAACGACGCAATAGACATCACGAGGAAAACGAGCGGGGATCGTTTGATCCATATTGATACCCACCATGGCACTCTGTGTCCAGGAGAGCGGCTCGACCGCGAAGTTAGTAATGGAGCGAGGTAAGGAAAAATTAACATACTACATGGCCTTCTTCCAGGTGAGTCCGAGGAGACTATTCACTGCTGCTGCAATACTGAAAACCAAGGACGAGAACCAGAGGGTGTTCACAACATTGGCTAGTTTACCACCGGTCGTTGAATACGAGAATTGCAAAGTTGTTGCAGTCACGCCAGAAAAGAATGTGGCTACGGTAGACAGGTTTAGCAGATTAGCGGCCGCATGTTGCTGGTGAGAACTAATCGTCGGAACACCTGAACAACATCATTGATAAGCGCGACATACACGCCTTCCCGGAACGCACCGATTTCTATGAACATGGCCAATGTCACCGTGACATTGTCGATGTGATAGCCGATCTCACTAGTCAAGTCGTGTACATAGCGTTGCACGGCGGCGGACCGAAATTGGTCTGAAAAAGGGTTAGAGCTCCGTAAGGGAAACGCGCCGCAGAGAATCTGACTTGTGTACTCGTTGAGGTGGGTAGCCCAGTACTGAATTGATGGCGTAGTTATCACTCGAGTGCAAGCCGCCGATACTGTGGTGGCTAAAGTTACTCACCCGCAGGTTCCCTTCGAACTCCATCATGGACTGATTAACAGCTACATCATCGAATTCCGGGAATTCATTGAGGCACTTGACGAAATTCTTCACGTCGTCGGCAAAGTTCTCTAAATGGTATGGTAATGTATCCGGTTGTAAATTATCATCAAGAGGGAGAGGACGACGCCTCCGCCAAGCAGCACGACGCCTCTCGCCGTCCATAGCATCTGGATTGAGAAGTGCCTCGCGAGAGTGGCGAATAACCCGACGTGGAAACAAAGAGGCAGCATTCTCCCGGATGAGGAACAGGATATTCGTGAGGCGTTTCCGTAGTTTGGAAGCTGAAGAAAGGATGCCAACGGAACTCCCAAGATGGCGAGCCGCATTTTCGAAGTTACATAACTAACAGAGGAAGTCAGTTTGCGAGCCCCGAAAGGAAGCACCACCCACTTCTATGTCTAAGTTTTCCACCTGTCTTTGAAATTGCTGAGTGCGTCACGTCAACGAGGATGAACGTCTTACTTTTGGAACTTGAAAAATCGATCTGCGCCTGCTGCCTGCTGCTTGACATCCTTCGATACTGTTGCTACATGTCGTGGTTAGCAGGTTCAAAGGCAGTCGCTATCTAAGCCTACGCAAGTCATCATCTGGAGCGGGTTGCGACATGGCGTCTAGAGGAACGTCAACTCCAGCTCTGCGGATGGGGGGAGTGGCCGACGTACCAGTGTCCAGCTCTTCATCGTTGCTCAGCTCTGCCAGTTGGTCGAGCAGACTAAGTAATATTTGCTTCCGTTTCCGACTCCAGTCCGCATCCAAGTGGGAAGAGTAGCCCCCTGCATTTCGTGCTGTACATGCCAACTTTATTCAAGCGATCCAGGAGCTCGACCGTTTTCTTCCTTACCTCGATGCATATATGTTGAAATGTTATTTGGAAGGTGAATCAGTTCTAGAATCGAAGAAGTGCGTTAAGACGGATGGTTTTTAATACCGCAACAGCCGTCAGTCTGCCAGTAAAAGTGTCAGGAACCAGGGAGGATTACCCAACCTATAAGTATTAGATCCCATTGCGCACTTTCAGACTTGTGTACCACGTTGTTTGACTGCAAGCGGACAGATCCAGCCCTTTCTGGGCGCTCGAGGAAACGTGCCACCGGATGTATGCAGCATTCCCCACACACGTAACCGTTTCCCGAAGATATGCAATTCTTTTTCGCTTCGGCTTTCCTGGCGCTCTTTAATGCCAGTCCATTCTAAACCACCGCGAGTCCATATGACGTGAAATCGTGTACTTCGTCTGCAGAATCATATGGTTATGAGCTCATGTAATACTGTCCAACGCGCGATATGGAAGAGAAGATTATGCCAAGTGGAGTGGAGGAATGGAAAGGTGATTTTAACTCCGGCAAGGACAAGGCCCGGTGTGGTGAGAACTGAGGAGTATATTATTTAATGGTGCATGGAAAAGCACATGCACACATACACACCATCGACACGATGTTTCCCGACCCTGCCTAGGAAAGACAAAGGGGTAACGGAACGGACGAACTGGATCGCTCCCTTGATATCATTGGTTTGAGTGACTCCGGACCCGAACGAATCGGCTGCTGTGTGCCAGTATATCGCACGTGTAGTCTCCAAAAGCGAATTCTGCCAACGCGCAGCGCACCCATTCATTCCACAGTCAACAATGAGGTATACATACCATGAGATCCAAAATCGGCGGGAACGCAGACAAAACCCTATGAAAGACTGCGTGAATTAATGGGTCGTTGGAGTAACGGCTACCCGCATGCTGGCAATGACAAGTCCGTATGGTGTTATCGTGTGCCATTCGGATCAGGGCTGCAAGCCTTAGCGCCTGGCTGCATATGTAACCTGGTAACGTGGGTGTGATCCTAGGATAAAACTTGGGTAACTTACTGTCATCCCAGATAGGATTACGTGGAACATGTTCGAATCACTGGTCCTCGAAACTTGAATATGGAACTGAAGATGATATTGTATCCGGAGATTCGGAGATATATACTAGCGGCTCATGAGTTGACTTGCAACTTCCAAGAATACGGAGGGTCTTCTTGGCACATTGAATGGTCGTGTTCTCATTGTCGCGGACCTTTCGGCGAGTACTTAGTCTTAGTCTCCAGCACGATGATCTCTGCAGGCGACTTGTCGGCATGTCACTCGAGAACGCGGCAACCTGCCATCAAACCCCTTGAGCATCAGGTTTATCATATGACATTAGCAACAAAATGACTGGTGCGTGGAGGATCTGGTTGTTGCCTGTAGCACCACTGGCTCGGATCCCAGATCCCCTCAGTTGTCCGTTCATCTTGCCTTCGGACTACGGACTTGCGATACAATGAGTGACACCCATTATCAGCTAACGTACTCCGGAGCCACGTTTGGACATCATTGTCCATGATATTCTCATAAGTCTCAGATAATGAGTGTACAAGCTGGTTAAGGCATGGCAATCAGCGCAGAGGCATATCCGGTGGACGGGAATGAATGAAGCGTCTTAACTACCGAGGCAGGCTGACTTCGGAAAAGTCATGGGTCAAGGGCACATCAGGACCCTTGCTTACCATCGGCCACCCATCAAATAGATGGCAATATGCACCCTGGTTCTTGGTGAACCAGTCAGAGGTGGAGTATGTCCACAAATCACCGACTGCCAGAGGTTATTTATGGTGCTCGCGACCGAGCATCCGCCGTCTACACATCTCTCAGTGGTGCCACGATGATGACGCTGACACTGTCCGCAAAAAAATTGACTTCGAGACTGCACTCGATAAGACTATAAACCGCGTCACTTACTCTGTATTTTCCCATTGTGTCTAGGATGGCTCAGCAAAGGCATTCGTGGCAGTTGCACAATCCAGATGTAGTTACTCGCACACCTATATTGGGCGATACGGCCAGAGGCACCAAATGCGTGAGAGCAAATACATTTCTGAGGGCAAGTGGAATCGTGCCCTTGGAATGCCCAGAATTTAATATAAATGAATATGACTTGCATTCATGTTAAAAGCAATCCACATCCCAGTGTCTAGACAATGTGTGTGCAAGGCAACTACACCCGGATAGAAGTCGCCTCCTTCTGGGCCAACGAATGGAGATCTTGTTCTGGGATTTAAAAAAAGGACACCCTGAGATCTGCTGTCGCGTCATTATGGCACTATCCACTCACGCATACCCCAAACATGGGATCGAAGATCGAGAAATTCTTCGTCGCGCGTCGAGTAAGGCAAAAATAGACTACTGCAGAGGTGTTACTCACCGATGTGAAGACCATCATACACTTTCTTTAGTTCCGCGCGTACTCTAGCTAAATCATCTTGACTTGCAGAACGTTGCGAGAGTGCCTTCAAGTCCTTCTCAACGGCTTCTATTCGTCGCACATGTGCTGATACCTAGCGACAACAACACGAGTCAGCAGTCAGATATGAGTAGGATGTACTTGTGCTAGCGATCACCTTCTCTGTGCTAGTTCGCAACTCCTCTACGCTAGTTTGGAGAGCTGCCGAAGCGGCCTTGTACTCGTCCAGTAAATGGTAAGCGGCAAATGCGGAAGCTAGCGAAAAGCCGAACAAAAATCCAATCAAGCTAACAATCTATATGATCAGCATGGATTAAATAGCACTTGTTAGATAGATACAAACCCTCCACGGAAGCCGCCAATTGGCTTCTTGGGCCTTGCCACTGTTCCAAGGTTGGGAGAAGTCGAAGTCTCCTCACGCAGCACCTGTGAAGTTGATAGGTATCGCGATGCCGTGCACTTAGATATTTTTCGTGTCAGTGGAAGGCTACGCAGCATGGCGGTCGTCGCTTGGGTAGTACCGTTAATAACAACTTGTGTACGTCCTCTGGAACGAGTAGCCCTCACACGGCCTTCCCGGCTAACCCCGCACTAATCTACCATGGGTGGCTGTGTAGAAAGCCCCTACTAAGACAGGTTCAGGATGCGCAACGAAGGCTCTTGTTGAACATGCGCTGATCGCTCTTTTTGTTAGAAGGTACGTTGGAAAAAACAAAGACGGACAACAAGTTCGATGAACGCTGCTTTCACATATCTGACACGCTAGTCCAGTGAATACCAAGTGCCTGATAAATCTCTGATTGTCATGTTTTTCGAGTTAGCCTCGACGAAGACGCACCTATCCCGTAACTCTGGTCCTCTATGAGTCTTTAGTCCATAATTCCTGGTTGTTAACCTTGGCTAACACCCGATTTGTGCGGGTCCCTGTGAGGGAGAACATCGCCATATTATTATACGTATTGTATAGAGAGATCAAGAAAAGGAGAAACGATGAAGCAAGCCGCCTAACGACGTGTAAAGTGAGTCGTGTTCGTTCAAAGTTTCAGGTGTAAAATGTCATGAAGGGAAGACTTGTAAGCCGAACTCGTTTGATCTCGCTCAGCTTGTAGGGATATTTTGAGTGCAAAGGAATCGGTTTTAGATTAACCATCAACCATTCATATGCTTGATGCTTGGTTCATGGATCATACATCATGACCAAACAGATGCCTCGTTCGCATGTCTCTGGGGGGATTTTAGCGCAACCATATACGAAATTTCGCTTGCACAGAATCTGTAGGTTAGTCGATTCGATAGGGGCGTGGCTATAAACAGAAAGCGAAATCTCCGAGCATTCGTCGTGTGAACTTGTCGCGACGATTGTCTTGTTTCAATCACCAGAAACTTTGTCAAGTCGCGTTGCATTATGCCCCCGAAACGCAAGGGAGACGAAGTCGACGAGCTCAATGCTCGAGAACGGAAGAAGCTTAAAGTTGCTGATGCGCGCACCATAGCAGTTCAGCCAGTCGCGTCTGGGAGCTCGAGTGGTCAGGGAGACCATGCCACCAATGCCAGGCCGGGTCCTTCGAAGATTAATATAAACTTCGATTGTACGTCCTTTTATTTCACTTCGCTGATCATGGCTGAACCGCCGTGCAGCGATGAAGGGCTTGCCGGCTACGTTGGACGTCGAGAGGTTCACAGAAGTAAGGTGGTCTCAAACAAAACATGGTAACAATCTCACTCATAGAATTGCCAACAGGCGCGGGCGTACGAGATTGACGCGATGGAAAAGGCGATAAAATCAGCCAAGTAACCCAACGCAACTTCTTTGCGGACGACACCACTAACTGCATCTCCAGGGACAGCTCAACGCATCGCGCATGGCAAACACTTCCCCGACACCTCAGGCGTCGCGCTGCCAGCCATAACGTTCGACGTGTACCCCTACGCCTCAGAGAGAAGGCGCGTGCGGAAGCAAGTATTGTGACGCGACTAGTCCATCCCGGGTCGCTGATACTGTAAATACTACAGATGGACCCTGTCAAACACAAAGCTCACAGCGGCGCTCGCCCGAAGAGAGGCAAAGCGAAGCAGATGACTCGAACCGAGTCCCTATTGAAGCGACAATGCACATGAGTGATCTCTTTGACCGTTTAACCTATGCCTTACAATCTTTAATGTTAGGTGACAAAGCGTGGCTAGAAACTCATATATGGCATGCCAAGCGCACAAAGATGGAGAACATGTGGGGTTATAGACTGGTTCGTTTTTCCCTTTGAAACCATTGACTGTATTATCAATCCGCCTTCTCCAGTCAGTCACACCAACGGAAAAAGCCTTCCGACCCTCTCATCGTGCCTCCGTACATGGCTCCATTTTACATGATGCATCCTATTATGGCACGATCGAGCTTAAGGGACCCCAGTCCGTCCTTTTAACCGCTCTGGAGACGTGCTGTGATCCGCAGGGCTCCGGCCTTAAGCAGTTAGTCGTTTCGTGATTGCCCTTACTGGAGAGGTTTCTTACAGTATCCGTAGATGCACATCAGGAAGTCGTACTTGTGACACTCACATGTATGAGCATGCCCGGTGGCCTTTTGGTCTCATTGGGCCCGTCACGATTATTTGGCAGCCACTCGCCCTAGATTCCACAGCTAGCGAAACTCAGACTGAGACTAAAAGTAGCAGAAAGGGGAAAGGAAAAGGCAAACAGAAGGAAACAAACGACAACGCAGCCTCCGACCCGTCACCTCACGCGAGGGTCTTGTGGGTGCGCGCTCATCCTGCTGTATTCGAAGATGTCTTCGAAGCGTTGAAGAGATCAGCTGCGCATGCATTGCAGGGTGAATAAATCTAACAATCCGACTGTGTCATTTCAAGTCGAGATGAACGACTTGAGGGGAGTCATCAACGCATTCGAGGTCATGGGCCCTAAGTCTAGTCAGATCATCAAAGGGGCTTTGTCTCTCGCTGGGGACGATGAACGGGAGGATTTTAACAAGGTAGGCTAAGATCTGCCTTTAGGCTGATTCTTCCTTGCTTGAACGACATAGTTCTGGAAGTCGCTGTCCGATTTGCAAACACCGGGCAACGTTCCACGACGGATGATCATTGGCTTAAAAGTGGTTGATCCACGTCTGAAGTATGTCAGTGTGTGTCACCGTCTTCCGCGAATCTCAACTTCCTGTCTCTAGGTTTCCTCCGGAGAACCCCAAACCTTCGTATCCTGATATATCCAAGTCATCCGCGGCTCCTGCAAGCGGCCTCGTTTTCCCAACATCGTCAACAGCTCAATCTGATATTTGGGATGAAAACCAGAGGGACAGGCTGAAGAAGCCTAAGTACAAGAAAAAAGACCTTGATGAACGTCGTTCGAAGGTCAGGAGAAGGTTGTCCTTGCTTAGACGCACCACTTATTCACCTTCATTCATGCCAGCTTGCCATTCCCGGTACAAAATTACGTGCCCTCCGCCAGGACGATCGGATTCCAGTCATGCTAGTGCAACGTTCCCTTGAAGCATACCCTCCGTCTTCCCCTTCACCCTCCACACTTGATAAAGCTCAAGGAATTCACGGATGGACGCTTTTATTTCCAGCTGGGTGGTCTATGGCTTTCTTACCGTCTCTTATCTATACGGGAACGCGTGTTGCGGGACAGCGCGAACGGACGAAACAGTATTTCGAAGCAGGGATTGCTGCTTTCCCTGTGGATTATCCCACCACCCGTGCGTGTGAGGTTGCATCGGAAGAACGTGCTATCCAGGAAAGAGAACGGTGGGAAAGGACGCCACCTGCGAAGAGAACGAACTGGGAGAAACTTGGTACTAGGGAGTCCATGGTGCGCAGATTGGGATGTCGTTCTTGGGTTGGAGCCACTGCCGCCGGAAGTGGGTACGGCAGAGGGGTTAGTGAACACCCAGCGAGAGGATCTCTCCGCCGCAGAAGAGGTGCGACCTGTTCTTGCCAAGACCTCCGTTCGTCCTTGGCTTTTGCGAGGGCCTAAGGTTCCTTCTATCCTTTCCGACGTTTCACTCGACCCTCCGGAGTTTTTGGAGCGGATTAACAAACTACGTGAAAGGCATCATATGGTTCCATTAGACAGGGACGTGGATGCAGCACAGTTGTGGCAAACGGCGCTTGTCATGGTACGTATAAAGATGGTCGGAAGGGGCGTGCCGAGCGACCTCGCGGGCATATACAAAATGGATGATATCGAAGCAAGGAAGTGGCTTGCAGCCATACGTCAGAGTACTTCTGTCGGAACTGATGACGCTGAAACGCAAACTGAAGATGGGGTACGTGCTTGTCAGTTCATTGATATACACGACTGTGAGTTCTTGGAACTGCAGCTAGGGGATATTCGGCCAGCGCAGGAAGATATCATTGGATATGTTACTACTGGAGACGCATCGCTATCACGTGGTGAAGGCTTTGCCTTGGGTGCGATCTCCGTTGTTCAATATTTGACTCTTCGCAGGCAGGCACAGCGGTAGGTGACCATTCGTATGTCGACGTTCGGTGCTAATGGTTGTCATAGGCTAGCTCAGCCGGCTGTGATAGTAAAATTTCGTAATAGGGATTCTACGGTGTCGCGAGCTGCTTATCTTGAGTTACTGGACGCGTAGATCGACTGTAGACTGCATTGCTAGTCACCTCTGACATCATGATCACGTGGATGTAATACGTGTAGATGTACCGTGGCCAGTCACGTGTCGACCATCATTGTGGCTCCAATTTTCTTTGGCAGCATTGAACTCCTAGCTGAGCTGACGGGGTTGTTACATTTTTTCTTCGCGGCAACTTAGCAGAGTTGGAAAGGTAACCAAGAATTGACATACGAAGGTCGGTGCGATAGAGAAGTCGTGCTTTCATTGTGTCCAGCACGTTGGGAGGAGAGCTGCGTATGAAGGTTCTCGGCAATGGCTTTCTATTCCCCAGTGTCGGCCGGTGGCGCGTCGTTCGATCATTTCGGAATCCCAACCTTGTGCACGCATTCCGGGGTGTCTACCGTTCTGTCACTACCGTTTGTTCGAGGTCGATCGCTTCTGCATGTTCGGGAGGCAGCCTTATTACCCGGCTCAGTGCCCATAGCCCCCCTCCCATCACAGGATTCGAAACGAGACAATCGTACAAGGCAAAGGCACCCGGTGCACATACCAAACCTCGTAGAGAGAGAAAAAGACAGAAGCGGCGAACGCCGAGAAAACCGAAGGTTTCGCAAGTAGTCAAGCTTCATATGCAACGACGAGAAGCACTACGTTCCGCCCTGCTTCGGAATCTCCAAGCCGGGGCGCGTATTCATTCCAACCTTCAATCTGTGACATCTACACCGAGGAGTCGGAGTGACCCACACAACGTAAAAGGAGGCACGGAGCAGGCTTCCTCGACCTTGGAGACGTGCAGCGCTATCGACCAAGAGGGAAGTGGATTCAAACCAGACGAGTGGTCCACTGGGTGGGGAAGTGATGGTACGTCAACTGGTATCTTACGACATTGTGGATGTCTGAGGTAAACCGAAAGGACTGGCACCTCCCACAACCCTACAGGACACACCAATGGCTGCCAGGCGTCGACTACCGCCACACTTACAAGCTCGAATATATTCTCGGAGGACGGAGGGTTTTCTTCACGACGAGCCTCGCGTTGGACGCGTAGGGCCATCCAGTTATCTTCAAGGTCAGCTAGCTCAGTACTTGTGTTGCTATAAAATTAACTTTTCACAGATGTCAAGTCTCCTTCGGAACATAAACCCATTTCTCAGCTGGCGCACGGGCTTAGTCGTGTTCTGTTCAAGTTCGTTTTCTCTTTCATTAGTTCGGAAAGTGAATGACGTAGCGCTGGTGGGTAGTCCGGGCGTACATTGGTTGCAAGACCCAAGATCACGGGTGTACAATTTCACGCCGTGGTTGGAAACCATACCCAAAGTGAACGATTTTGCTTTTGACCGTGTCACCGGTTTCGTGAGAAGCTCTCAGGATAACGTATGTAGCTACCGCGCTACTTTGCAATTTCTTCGAAATTAAACGCATGCTATAGGACTTACAAATTCTAGCCAAGCAACACAACCGCCCCTTCGTAGGCTCTACTTCCTCTCTTACAGGTCTCTTAAGTCACGTGTACTTTCTTGTATCTGGCGACCGGGCAGTCGACACCAGTCCGCTGAGCCGTGCATTCGCTGACGAGGTATATAACAAGTCTCATTTTACTTTATTTCTCCTTTGTGGGGCTGACATCAATTCGGTATCATGATGCAGGCCACCACATTCACACCTGGTCAGCGCATGCCCACGTCGGTGATCCTTAATTATGATGACGGCGTATGGTCGATTGACTCGGACAAGGCTAATATAATTGCCGAAAAAAACGTCTTGACTTGGATGGTACGACTAGCTTATCGACCCTCCCCAAATCTTCTCTCAGTTAGGTCCTATCATTGATAGGGAACGATGCTTGAAAAATTTCTCGTCCTTCCGGAACCAGAGTTCAAGAAACTTCTTCGTTCTTCGCCGGAGCCCCCAGATGACAATGATTCACGGAGGGAAGCGTACCGCTATGCCATGGTGAGCTTGTTTCTCGACTGATGGTCGAACTGCCCTCGTGAATACTTTGCGTAGTCTGACAGCTTCATCATGCGGTCTCAACTCGATTGCATAGACTCACGATTACCAGGCACCGGTGTGTTTGATATAAAAACCCGTGCTGCAGTTCCTATCCGACTAGACATACTAAACTATGAGGTGTGTGCAATACGTTGTGTTTCCTCTATACGGACTCATGCTGGCGTCGACTTGCATCACAGGAGAATTCGGGTTATCTAATCAAGAAGCTCACAGGACCGCTGGAAAGCTTCGAGAAAGAATATTATGACCTTATTCGTAGTGCTTTCCTAAAATACAGGCAAGTGGCTATTCTACCAAAGGGTCTCCCCCGTCACTTAATGACCTCATTATAGTTTTCAGGCTCGCATCGGGAACATGGATGGCGTTCTTGTTGCCTACCACAATACAGCCCGAATATTCGGATTCCAATACGTTCCTCTCGAGGAGATGGAAGCGCGCTTATATGGTCCCGGCGATGGGTCGCGCGTGTTTGATAAGTGTCTCCGCCTACTCGAATTTGTCCTGAAAGAAGTCGTGGGGGTGTATGGCCAGCGGGTGTGTACATCTGTTCTATCTCATGTTGTTGCGTGGGTAATCAAACCATGGGCTTCTCCCGTAGAGCGTGAGATGCACGTTCGACAAGCGGGATCACGTTAATGAGATGGTCGTGTTCGTCGAACCAGTCAATTGGGTCGAAGCATCTGAAGGTAAACCGTGTCCGATCACCCAACTCGAAGTAAGGGTAGAAAACCATCTCAACGATGCGCCGGTACGTGGGTCGACGGCAGTTGCATCTGATCAACCGTGTAAGTTCGGTTTTTTACGCTCCCCCTTCCACCACGTGCCCTCGTTCATCCTATTCAATTATCTGATAGGCGACAACTAACTGATGCACTCACAGGGCTCATCCGCTGGACGATATCCCATTCTGCTGCTGATGGTGTAGACATTCGCGGTAACCTCTCGCAGAGCCAAAACCGCCAACTTATTGCACACCACTTCCCAACCGGGGTGACGTCCATCTCAAAGATGGCAGCGTACTGGGATAACATTAATTTTGGTGGTCCAGTGTCGAAACCTTCCGATGGGGACCCACTGTCCTCTTCCCCCAATACAAATGCAAATGACGTCGAAACCAGAGGCGACGAATGGCACTCCTTGAGGCAATCACTCGCATTCCGCACTGCACCTCCCCGGATCGAGTATTTGAGAAGACTAGCTCGGGAGGGGCATGATGCCACTATGCGCACGGAAGCCGAAGAAGCGTTATCTGGGCGGGGAAAGATCGTATGGGGTCCAGCCGATCACTTGGGGGACGTAGTGGAGGACCAGAATTGCCAGCTTGCGGGCGACATGTCGGCATCAGCCGAGGATGGAGGGGAAGTCGGTAGCGTCAGTGTTTCTGTTGACGAGTCATGCGTGTCAGCCACCGGTGTCGGGGAAGGTGAGGCGTCGGATGCAGGTCCAGTTCCTGAGGGACTAGATAAAACCGCCGAAAAACAGGGCCCAGAGCCAAGTGGAACCACGACGGATCATCCCACGGAAGCTAACGTTAGTAACGCCACTCATTGACTAGATTCATAGACATCGTATATAGCATAGTGTAGATGAACTTAATCGTCGTCGTCAGTTTGCGTCGCATCAGCGAGCGTTCTCACAAGTCTTCCCGAAGTACCAATTATGGTGGGGTAGCACCTCGGGGGATTGTCTCTAGTTTAGCTTGCACAATTGAATTGTTAAGACTAATTGTAGTAATGGAGGAGGTGCGTACTTGAACATAAGCAGCATGAATCTGGCAGGACTCCTTCATGGACATCCTGTTTGCATTGAAGATTGGATAGGCTAATGTTTCAACTCCCAAGTTAACAGAACCCCATGCTAACATGATACTATCAACCGAATACACGTTTCTACCGACTTTGGGTTACACCTTTCCATGGTCTGGATGAAGGATATCAATCCATGTTCTTCGTACAAGAATTTTAGAAAGAAAGAAAGAAAAAACACTTCACTCTTCGGATTCAGTCGAGTCATTTTCCCCACCCGATTCAACCCCATCATCTTCCGCATCCCATTCCTCAAATGAATTTTCTGCACCCCATTCCTCAGGTGCACTTTCCCCATCCCATCCCCCATATAAGCTCGATGACCTATAGGACGAAGAGATACTAGACCCATGGTCATTTAAATATTCATCGTCGCTCTCTTCAAAATAATCGAACTTCTCCAGATTCTCTTTCAACCACCTTTCTTCCTCGGAGTGGACAAACACACTATATGGTACAAATACCATTCGCAGAGGTACACCGGCCCGTTGTCGCCCTTGCACCAAAGGTCGAACATCGTAACCGGAGATACCAGAAGTGAAGAGCGTCGTCAGACGAGGAAGGAAAACCTGGTGAGGCACGGTGGTATCAGGGGACCCATCCTCTAACGTCTGCGGCAGCCGGGGGCGGAGGTCTTCGAAAAATCGAAAAGAGAGGTGGCGCATGGACAGGTTAAGAGACTCGAGGTTGACGAGTTCGTTATACATCTGCTTGATGCTCTCGTCGCTGCATAATAAACCAGCGAGTTTAAAAGACTCGAGGCCCCTAAGCAGACTACGTGGTTGTGCTTGGGATGAGGATGCGGCAGGGATAGTCGTAGGTCCCACTAAGTATGTGACGAGATCGGCATAATCCCTGTCATCAAATTTGAGAGCAAGGCCCTTGAGCGAGGGCATACATAGTTGCCCCAACAGCGGAATGATTTCGAAGGGCGGGATAAACGCCAGCTCGAGTTGGATTAATTGAGGAAGTAAAATCGAACTATTTGCGTCGCTCCACTCCAGGGTACCGGGTCCAATAGTCCAGTCTCCAAGAGATACAGAAGGGCCTGACATTTCAAGAGACAGCCTCTTGAGCGTTGGCGCGGTTGCACGTAACATAGCGAAAAATGTAGGCCAATGAGGGCGGAAGTCTTCCAAATGATAAGCAAGTTGGAGTTCGACCAGGCAAGGAGACCGAAGCCAACTTTGACTCCAATCGACATGTACGCCGCACAAACTGATGTTCTGGAGACGCGGGGCGGAACCGCTGAAAAGCGTCAAGTGATCAGAGAGTTCTGAATTTATGGGAAACGTAACGATAGAGTCTTCGGATTCTTTGTAATATAGCTGGAGGACACGGAGTTGGGAAGCGGGAGGAACGGATCGATCCGAGACTGCCTTCAGGAATGCGTACATATGCTCGTAAGACGCGGCATTGACCTCTATTGAACCCCATCTGGGAATGTGAGGAACCAAGAGAGTAAAGAGCATCTCGAGGTTAGCCTTAGAAATCACTGGTTCGCCTCTGTCGTCTAAGAGGCCAATCGGATTTTCGGAACCGATGCAAATGTCCAACGGAAGACTTTTGCTACGTTCCAAAAAGGCTATCACTTGTTCGTAAGGAAGTTGGTGCGTACACGAAACCTCGATCCTTGTCCAGAGTGAGGAGGTTCCCAGCGCGAGGGTGCGCCAGTGTCTGCACACTTGGGAGACGACAATTTGGAAAGGTAAACGGATCTCCGAGTTGTGGGATAGTCCGCTAGGATATTCAGAGCGTTCGCATTCTGCATCGGATCCCTCCTCTTTAATTACTTTGGTTTCATGCTCGCCTTTCTCTTCTTGGATTTGACCCTTTTGTTCACCGGAACCTTCGTCTGCTCTATCCCCAACACGGCGCCAAAACTCCTTCCAAGTCAGAGGCGCTTTCTTATCTGCTTCATCCAAGATATCCGCCGCAGTCCCGTACTCAAAAATGAGAGACAGAATTTCAGGCGGGAATCGATTTACGGGACATGAACCATCTGATGGAGGGATGAAGGGGTTGTTTCGGAGCTTTTGCGAACGTTGAGCATTCGCTTCTCCGTGGTCTGTAGTATCCATTATACTGTTAGGTTGGCGGGCAGGAATTGGTACTAGTCAGGGCGTGTGCAAGGTCGTTAGGGTGGCTGTAGGCTCACTTGGAACCCATGGATGGGCTACTTCTCAACCTTTCCATCTTGTTCCAGGTATGGAGCTTGAATGCAGGCTCCAATTGATGGGTAGCGCGACAGAGTTTGTTGTGCTCCTCAGGGATTTGGTCTGTGCTGTTTATGTTACAGTAGAAAGTCGCCCCTCTTATAATTCTAGTCTAGATGACTTATCGCCCCCTAATCGTTTCCAGTGGTCATGGGGCGGCCCGTACCGGCCCTTACTACACAATCCAGGCCAGATTCAGCCGGGTCACTTATTGGCAACTTGTAACTACCGACATCTTCAACAGACTTCACGGCACCATACCCGATATGACGCCCTGGTGGGAATACCAACTCAAGTACTCACACTTAACAGAGTCCAAAGTTCAAACTTGCAGGTTGATGTACACACATCAGGAAATTAACACTTTACTATTTTTGACCTTTTTGTGACTTTTTTTGACTTTTTTGTGACTATTGTGACTATTTGTGACTTTTTGGGAAGGAACCTACTATCTGTACTTTTTTTTTTGACCATATACAGCATTTTGAAGAATGAAAAGAGAACAGAATCTATTGAGACAACTAAGTGATGATATATCTAAGCCAAGAAGACTAGAAAATGTCTGAAAATTCAGAGATATTGAGCCATTGGTGTGATGCACACTGTCTGAGAGAAAAATCACAATATCTCTTTGGAACCTCCATCAATTTGAATGTATGTGGTATCTACTGATAGCTATGAATTAGGTGGTTTGAACAAGACCAAAATAAGCAAGAACAGTGCAGCCATGCCTGCAGGACATGGGTAATGATAGTAGATTCCTTCCCAAAAAGTCACATTAGTCACAAAAAGTCAAAAATAGTAAAGTGTTATTTTCTTGATGCACACACACACATAAATATGCTGTTCTACGCATGCATGCCCCCAGGCTCGATTATCAGTGCTGAAGTCTCCATCCTTTTCACATCTGTATCCCTGGGTGTTACCATACTACAAGACCATGACTGGAGTTTGACAGATCTAATGAACTATAGTATGAATACTTCATGATACCCATAGTTCTTGATTCCACTGCTCCGGATGGTACATCTCCCATCCACGCTGTCACAGGGTGTCTCTGAATTATGAAGGTAAGTGTATAGAAGATTATTAAAGTGTTTTGGGGTAAACGAGGATGAACTGAGAGAAGGATGGGGGAAAAGAAGGGGGAATTGCGATCATGATGGGAATGGTAAAGTAAAGGACTTGGCAATGTTTATCATCAGTGGGTTGGATAGTCGTTAGAAGTGGTCCGTACCTGCAGTGGACCGGGTTACTGAAAAAATACTACAATACTGCACAGTTGTTATAGTACCAATGCATAGTGGTCTGTACCACAATGTAGCAAAATTGTCAGCCACTACAATGCTGGTGAGATGGCTGGCCTTCTCAATCACAGATATTGCAGTTAGATGTACTTGATAACACTCAGGGAATCCCAACTTAGTATCATATCAATATTTTTGAGAGTATTGAACAAAAAGATGTGTAAATCAAAATGTATGGACATGCAAATCAAAGCATATGGAAGCATAAATCAAAGTGTTTGATGATATTGGTGAAGTTCAGACAGCCCTCCCTCAAAGGCCTGTGAGGACAATCCAGCCCACAGATATTCCCCAGCCCAAGGATCACCTTCTGGATTGATGTGACTGTATGTGAATGCAGTAGATGTCAGGTGGAAGGGAGCTGCCCCCAAGTGGGATGGAGCCCCATATGTCAGTGTCAGAGATGACACAGCCTCATAGACCACTACCTCATCTGCACAGGGTATGAATATGCATGGAATCTTCTTTGGAGATGTGACAGTTTGGTTTGAAGAGATTAATTTCCTGGCAGTGGTTGTCATTTTCTTCATAACATCTTAGCTCCCCTACAGGTCTTATTGATGTTGTCTGCATCAACCAACTGGCTGCCCAATGTAGCCACTCCATCACCAAACAACCAAGTGTCACTTGGTATACCTGCCCCTTCAGTATGTTCTGATCCCTATGTCTAAGAGGTTATACATGTTTATATTTGGGTAGAATATGACACAGTCATTGTTTGTCCCTCCTCCCCTAGCTCATCAATGCTGCCCTTTTGGTATGAAAGCACTGTACCTCCCTGCACCTCCACCTGTCTTTGTACTTCCAGGCTGCCAACACCATGCTCAAGATACTGCTGCAATACCACATTGCCCTCAGCACCAACCTGTTGATGTCTTCAATGCTGTGAATGAGCTTGAACTCAGTGAGGTTGGCTTGCCTTCATGTCCAAGTGGTTCACAGAAGCATGAGAACCAATGGCAATGGTGGTCACAAGATATCATTCCAGCACTTCTCAAGCCCTACATGTGCTATCTTGAGGCATCCCAATCCCTCCACATGGTGGTAGACCCCCCAGTCATCTATTGAGCCTAAAAATGCTTATTCCAATTCTTTGAGTATCTGGGGTAAGCATTGACTCTTCTTCAAATATAATTCCAGTGCTCATTTTACCCTTAGTATCATCAGAGATTATTTGTCCTTGACAATCAAATTTGACACTTGGACAAGAAGTCTTTTGATGCATTTGGCCAGTGGCTGAGCAGGAAATGGTCCCTCTGCAAAAGTAGGAAATTGGTGGCTTTGGAGGCTCTTCATGCTCTGCATGTTGACATGCAGACTCTACAGCATGAGTGGGCTGCACAAGTACATGCACAAACTCAACTTCTACCTCATTAGTCTGTTCCCTTTATGTGTGTGCGATCATATGACTCACCAACCTGTAGGTCAGTCAAAGAACAAGGGTTCTGAACAGTTGACACATGTCCTTGCTCTGGAGAAAACAGTTGAGGACTATCAGTGGATATAACCAATATATGAAAAAAGCAATTGCTTTTTCTGGTTTTCCCCCAATCAGATGTTGCAATTGTTTAGGCCCATTAGGATGGGCAGAAAATCATTCATTTATGGTCTAATGGAATTATAGTACATGTAACTATCTTATACAATGCCTACAGCAAAGGGACAGAGCCCAGAAAGAAAGGGGAGGCTGGGGACAATGAGGGCAGTGTGTGGGAATGTTGGATATCAGGCACATGCCAAATAAGGACATGTTTCTGGGAGTAGTGGCTGCGCTTTTTGATGCTTATGTAATTACATAAAATTCAGAGGAGTGATGAAAATAAACTGTGGGGATTTGTGGGGAGAAACTCCAAAGGGCAGGAGGGGGAGTGGGCAGATCTCAAATCTACACTACTAGTATATTGATGCATCACTTCACCTCCAATTCATGATGGAATGGTGTGCATGGAAAACTGCTGTTGAGTGGGTGCTGAGGATATGACATCCACACAAAACAGATAGGTGGATGGCCAGCAATAGCTTGATTCATGCAGCACACAGTCAGGCTGCAGCCTGCTGCATCTGGATCACTGAAATCACCTCCAATTCATGCAGGAATGGTGTCTGCAGAACACTGCTGGTGAGGAGGTGCCAGGGATACCACATCTGCTCAATACAGATTGGTGGATGGCTCACAACAGTTGGATGAATAGCACATACATCCAGGGTGCACCTTGCAGGATCTTTCTCACTCAAATCAGTTCCAATTCATGCCTGAATGGTGTCATTGGACAGCTGCTGTTCAGCAGGTGCCAGGGATACTGCATCCACTCAATATGGATGGGTGGATGGCTGGCAATAGTCTGGTTAATGCCAGATACATCCAGGCTGCAGCTTGCAGGATCTGGGTTACTCCAATGAGGTCCAATTCATTCCAGAATGGTGTCCATGGAAAGCCACTGTTGAGTGGGTGCCAAGGATACCACATCCACTCAATACAGATGGGCAGAAGGCTGGCAATAGTCTGATTAATGCCAAATACACAAAGGGTGCAGCTTGTGAGGTCTGGGTCACTCAAATAAGCTCTGATTCATGCCAGGATGGTGTCCATGGAAAGCCACTGTTGAGCAGGTGCTAAAGATACCTCATCTGCTCAATACAGATGGGCAGAAGGCTGGCAATAGTCTGATTAATGCCAAATACACAAAGGGTGCAGCTTGTGAGGTCTGGGTCACTCAAATAAGCTCTATTCATGCCAGGATGGTGTCCATGGAAAGCCACTGTTGAGCAGGTGCTAAAGATACCTCATCTGCTCAATACAGATGGGCAGAAGGCTGGCAATAGTCTGATTAATGGGACATACATCCTGGGTGCAGCTTGTGAGATCTGGGTCACTCAAATCAGCTCTGATTCATGCTGGAATGGTGTCCATAGAAAGCCACTGTTGAGGGGGTGCTGAGGATACTGCATCTGCTCAATACAGATGGGAAAAAGGATGACCAATAGTCTGATTAATGGAACATACATCCCAGGTGCAGCTTGTGAGGTCTGGGTCACTCAAATAAGCTCTGATTCATGCCAGAATGGTGTCCATGGAAAGCCACTGTTGAGAAGGTGCCAAGGATACCTCATCCACTCAATGCAGATGGGCAGAAGGCTGGCAATAGTCTGATTAATGGGACATACATCCTTGGTGCAGCTTGTGAGGTCTGGATCACTCAAATCGGCTCCAATTCATGCCAGAATGGTGTCCATGGCAAGCTGTTGAGGGGGTGCTGGGGATGCCACATCCACTCAATGTGGATGGGCAGATGGCTGGCAATAGTCTGATTAATGCCAAATACATCCAGAGTGCAGCTTGTGAGATCTGGGTCACTCAAATCATCTCCAATTCATGCCAGCATGGTGACCATTGAAAGCTGCTGTTCAGTGGGTGCCAGGGATACCACATCCATTAGTGACAGGCCTGTCTTTACATTTCAACAGGGTACATCTTACTGGGGCCAGGCCTGCCCATATGTTGTGACAATATAAATAATACTACTGAAGGGCCCTTCCATATGTTGTGATGCTATACATGAGATTACTGACAGGCCCATCTTTATGTTTTAACAGCAGTACATCTTACTATTGACAGGCCCATCCATATGTTGTGACATGATGAAACAACATTACTGACAGGCCTGTCTTTATGTTGTGACAGGGGTATGGCTTATTATGAACAGGCCCATTTATATGTTGTGACACCATAAATGATATTCCTCCTGGGCCCATCCTTATGTTGTGACCCTCTCCATGTTATGATAGGTGGGCCTGCCTTGATGATGTGACAGGGGTGTAACCTACCAGGATGGGCCCATCCATGTCTTACAGCAGCTCAGTATTCTTAATTGGTCATGGACCCATCTAAATGTTTCAACATCCTTACCCATTACAGGCCCTCCCATATGTTGTGGGAATGCACTTATGGGCCTGTACATATGTTGCTCTCACTTTAGTCCCTCAGGCCTGTCCATGTGTACTGGCTAATCTATTTAGGCAGGCCCATCTTGGGGTCTATATAAGTGTTGGTGTTTTGGTGCACAGGCTGCCCATGTGTTGTGACTAAAGTGTGACTACACTATGTGGTTTTTCTTGTTGATCAAGAAAACAACAACATTGTTTATGGAAATCATGGCAATTGGAGAGGTGATAGGGAGCCTTGACATGGGTAATATGACACCTTTCGATGATGTCACTGCTCCATTGGTAAGGAGCACCCATAGCACATGTGCTCCATACAACATGTTGACCCAACTCCAGCTTTGGGATCTGGAAGTGTTGAAGTGGTCCATTTTTTCCCTGGCAACCTCCAGCAGAAATGACACTTTGTTTATAGTGATGGAACTCCTGCAGTGCTTCTGTGAATGAATGTGGGGTCTTGTTGAAGTGATAGACATTCTGTGCTAGAAAAATAAACTCAGTAATTGCCCAAATGGTGCAAAGAACATCATCTGGCAATGCCCCTGTGGTGACAATAGGCAGTACCTTTTTGAGATCATGATGTTCCCTGCCTGTGCACTGCTTGAGGGTGGAAATTCCATTCAGCCAATTACATGTCCCAATTCTTGGCTGAAGGAGAGCAAGGTGATGATCAGGTTCTGTACCTCTGATAATATTGATAACCCAGTGCAAGCAATGGTCAAAGTAAAACTTGTGCCATTGATGGAGTGCATCAGGTGTGAGAAAGACTGATGGACATGCATCCCCCCAATCCACCCAGAATGGTTCCACAACACTGTTGAGACACTTTTCCATACATACCTTGTGGAATGCAGCAATATTGCATGGATCACAGGTAATCTGCAATCCAAGTGCCAAGTGGTGTATGGATTATGTGAAGATTGCTGTTGGGATCAGATAAGACCACACCATCACAATGGGCTAACTTTAAGTTCTTCATCACAATTGAAATGGCAAAGTGATACACATGGGAGGATAGAACAGCCTATACAGCAGGCAAAACATTACAGAACTTCAGAATTGGGAGGTATGCAGCTAGTGCAAATGAATGTGATGTGGCCTTCATCCACATGCCAGCATGAATATTTGCTAGGGAGAGCAAAAGCAGGTGCATTTCTTTATTTCCAGTACTGATCATCAAAGGAGTCTTGTCTGAAGCACCAATTACACCAAGGAAGGAATGACCAGTGGGTAATGAGTCCTATCACAGGAAGTCTCAGCATCAGAGATGTACTTGATCAACATGTTACTGACCTGTATCTCCCAAGCCTGATCAGCACTCATGAATTTGCCATACACACACTCTGTGCCATTCAGCATTTCCTCAAATTCTCAATATGGACTCATGTCCATACAATTGGAGAATACCAGTGTCACACACCAAAGGTGTTTGTTGAGGTGGACATGGATGCAGCTGATGAATGGAGATGAAGACCATAGCCCTCATGTGAAGGACAGCCAGAGATGTCAGCAGTCATCCCTCACACAAGAATGAGTCATCAATGCCAAAGAAAAAGGAAGGAAGCAAGTTAAGCACTGATAAAAATTCTTAAGCACCTGTGTATGGCATTCCAGTTTTTGATGTATCTCCACCAATTCTCAAGATACTGACACCATTCCAACACTTGCTTATAGTGCTCAGCCATGTGATCCTACCTTCCAAAATTGGAAAGGATTTGTGCACTCCACATGTTTCTACAGCACTCCCTCCAAAAGACACTCATTTTGCTAGTTCATCTGATATGGCTGCCTCCACATCAATCATTTTTCTTGTCCCCTTTTCCAGGGACCATGGCAACATATATCTACCAGGAGTTCCTACCAGCTTCTGTCCTGAAGCATCCTGGTACATCCCATCCTTGTCTGCCCCCTTTCAGCCCATCCAGCTTGGACAGCATGTTCTTTTTGTCAGTATGACCTCTAGGAGGACATTCTTTGGTTGCCTCAGGTCTGTCATTAGCTTGGAAAGGTCTTCTGTGGTTGTTTCAGTCTCTCCTGTCCAAGAAGCATATGGATCCTTCCTCCCTGCTCCCTGCAACATCTTCATACCAGTCTTGTCCATCATTCTTCCAAAATTGCAACAGCTACAGTATAATCTACTGTTCTCCACTCTCCCTGATCACATCCATGACAAGTATGATGCACATCTTGCCTCCTTATTGCAAGATACAGAAGAAGATGCTCCCCCTTAATCCACTCTTCCAACAGAGCCTCATACATGAAGTTTTTATTTGCTTCACTGAGAGGACAGTTAGGAGGGGAAAGTTGCAATCCCCTATGCTCCTGTCACCCCACAGACCCCCAAAGCTTGACCCCTGTTGACATCTGACTCACCCTGTCTGCTTTTGGATGTACTATATCAGCATCAGATCAGTGCTGCCTCTCTGTCATCCCACTTTGGCCCAGCAGCAATCTCTTTGAGATGTGACATGCACAGCCTCCCCCTAATGCAATTCCAGTGCACTTTCCCAGTTTCTGACATTACATTCTGACTGTCTTTGACTCACATATTGCCAATACTTACCAATCTTTTGACCTTGCTTACTGATTCTTTGCTTTTTGGCTTACTTATCCTTATCAATGCTCACCAATGTTTTCTAAGACAATTACCCACTGCTTACATTCCTTACTTATCACTTACCAATCACTTACCAAGTGTTTGCACCTTGTTTTCCATAGGCAATGCCCCTGTACTGTATATAAATCATTGTACTTAGATAGCTGAAAAAGAAGGAGATGTCAGAGAGCCCCTCTTGCTCACATATCATCATCACTCAGTAATTCATTCAGCAGCTTTGATAGTTGAGACTTTATTAAGGGTCTAGCTATCATCTACTTTGCTTATCACCATCTATCATCAATATACTTTGCTCCAAGTCCTCCCTGAGCTCAGTGCAGCTCAGAGTATCGAATTAAGTCACCATCCATCCTTCTGTAGGCTGACAGCAGTCTACCCTATCGCATTCTATCACATTCTTGCTCCCTCTTTGTCAGGAGCACCCCTAACCCTCAGCACTTGTCTTTGAGTGTTGTAGCTTGCAAAAAACCCTCCCAAATCAAAGGTTCTACCATCTAGGTACTGCATAGGCACAGTTTGACTCACACCAGATTGTGAAAGAGGTGTTTGACCACCTCAAGGCCATCATGCCAATAAAGGACAAGCAGATCTTTCATTTGATAAGACTCTACTTTAATTTCTTGAAAATGCCAACATGGGACTTCAGGCAAAGATTCAATACATGCATGGAGATCCTTGGCAGTGTTGAATGAAACAGGGAAGTCTTTCATATATTTAACAGTGAGTATTCACACATGTGCTGGATGAGCACACTCACACATTGTAGATGTAAGTAAGCATCAATCTCCTTCTGTGATAAGGCACCACTTGCCAGCCAGTTGGCAAGTTCCCACTCACCCTTTGATGCAAATGGATAATAAATGTTTTCAGAGTCACATATATGTGTGAATTCATCTTGGTCAATGTGCTGAAGATGATTCAAGCCTCCTTTGAGGCTCTCACCCTGATTTGGATGATATGTTCATACATGCAGAGCTGACACCAAAGGGGGGAGAGTTTCAGGAGATTTGTAGTGGGTGTCATCTTCAAGGGAATGGTGAACATTTGTGCAGTTGCTGTTCTTGCTGTCATTGTCACTATCATCAAATGGGTTGTCAAAGTTCCTGTTTGTGTCAACTAGAGAATTTAAATGTTAACTGCATAAAGATTGTTGAATGCTACACACCATCATTAGCAACATCGACATCATTGAGGTATTCATCTCCAAAGGGCAACCCTACAGGCTCCATGCTGGGTAGGATTTGAACAAGCCACTGTCCACATGGCCCTGGCCCAGACAGATGCTGCATCACAGCATCCCCTGCAGTAAACAGTGTAGTGCAGTTAGGGCAAGTGAAGCCAGTATTAGCTAGGGCAGGAAGAGTGATTGAGAAGGGATCCGAGGCAGCCATTCTGATACTGAAGTCCCAGGTTACTGTTCTGCCTCTTTTTACATGGGTCATGAAAATTTAAAAATGGATAATGGGCAAACTTACTGGGGGAATAAGTGACAAGGATCATTGTAGAGATGGGGATCTGCAGTCAGTGGTTTACACATGTCCCCAACCCATGAGTAGTGATATAGGATTAGGGTTAGGAGTTGTGCTCCCTCAAACCACCTTCTACTGCTAAGTGCACTAATACTTACTGGTGCCAATATGTCCATGCAGTCATCAGGAAATCACTCAATTAGCACATCACAATCCAGTCGATTTGCCCTTCCATCGACCCCCCCTTCATTGAAAACAAATATGACAAGCCCTCCACCAACTAAGTCAAGGGAGGAAGAGGTTTTGGATCATGTTGTGTTATCACCCAAAAGTCTCAAGCACACTCACTTTCAGCTGGCCTTGCCATCTGATAAAAATAGTGGTTCTCCATGCAAAAAGACCAAGAAACTGGTCACAATGGTCAGGAAATCTTGTAAACAGCTAGACTTGATATTGACAATGAGATACAGACTACAGCCAACATATCTCCAGAGGTTGAGAACCTTTGCTCTCATTGGATGCTGCAGCTTGCTCAGGCCAGCCAAGATGCATTTGCCACAGGTGTCAAGTATCAGCACCTCCACCTTTGAGAGATTGAATTGATGCAAATGATCACTATGGATGACTTTGAGGAGGCAAAGACCTTTCTGAAAGTTGCTGACCATCAGGTTGGGGAGGTCAAGCATATCCTTAGCTGTGAAGGAAGCTTAGGATTATTTAACCCTGGCATCAAACTTTTACCAGTAGACAACAGTAACACTGGGGACAGTGACTTTTCTGGGTCAGAATGTGAAAGTTCTGCCTCCCCTATCCCTTCCAATTTTGATAATGCTTGAATTCTTCATGCCCATCATACGGTGTAGTATACTTGTTGTTTGTTCTATATGTCTATGTGCTGTGTTGTGCTGTAGCCACACAATGTCCATCTTATGTCTGTACTAAGCATTGGCATGTTGGTGTGAATGCAGTGATTTAAAGGCACACCACATGTTGCAACTTCTGCACCTCACCCCAAAGTTGGCATCCTATATGGTTCATTTAACTACAAATACTTTCTCCAGGACAAACTGAATATCAGTCATATTCATGGCCTGCCATTTGCATTTGGCATGCTTGGCCAACCTCAAATACATCATCCTCTGCCTCACTGCATAACACCACACCCCAGGAGCTCCAACACTGCTGCTTCCCATCTGTATCTTATGCCATTTGTTTGCTTGAAATCTGAAGAAACTTATAGCCCATTAAAATTCTGATATTACGAGCTCTTCCTCTTCTTCCCAATGATCTTTGATGGATTTTTCTCACAGCCAATGAATATGATAAACTAATTGAAGAAAGTTCATCAACCTTAAAGCACTGTTGAACAGTAAGGTCAACATACATTCAGACATCCAACTCTTTGATTCTGTGTCCTGTGGGATGTTGATTGACCAAAACCATGGAAGATGAGTTCCACAGTGCTCCTGTGCATTTTGGGAGAAGGCCACTGTCTGCACAGCCAGGTCTTCTTTACAAAGCTCTTGATAATGCCCTAAGATATCTGCACCTGTGCCAAGTACAACCATGGCATCTCTGCATCAATTATAAATCATGGCCTGTTTTTTTACTGAGACATTGATAGCATGGATCATATCCCAGGCCTGAGTTTTCATAGAATAGCTCTTAGCTGTGTGCACCCCCCCCCCAAAAGACAGCCACCTTGTCTGCCAACATAAGACAGAGGCCATGTAGCACATCATTAGCTTGACCTGTGTGAAGCTTCAGCTCCATTTCTGCAAGATTTTGAAGCCCTCAAGCTTGACATGCATCAATGCCAAGAGCAGATGGAAGCAGCAAATTGTCCTGCAGTCCTGCCAGGGTTCCATCTGAAGTGGGCAACTCATCCCCCACATTGTCCAGCCAACCATCATCTGAAGCATAACCCTGCTCTGAATTTGCATCAAGAAATGCAGTTTGCTGTATGGATTTGCTGGTGGAAGTGTTGGAGCCTGCTTCAAGGTGGAGCTTCAAGTAAATCATGGCATCCATGATAAAACCTGATTGTTCAGATGCAATGCAATCAGCACAGCATGCCATAGCCAATTTTTTCAATTCAGATGCCCATTCCCTGATGTCCTTTCTGTCCATGTGAAGTGAGGTTATGGCCTCTTCTAAGCATAAATCACATGCTAGCCAAATAGCTGCTCCATGTAGGCTTCTGCTGGGTCTTGGTTCCTCCAATAATACTAGTTTGATGGAATGCACTGTTGGTGCTTCTCATGATATGTCAGTCTGTTGCATTTATCCAAAAAGGCAGATGCCATACCTGCCCTTAATTGAACTTCAAAGATGTCCATGACAGATGGGTCATCAACATGATTGTGCAGTGTATGAATCTCTTGCATGTGTCAGCTGTTTTGCTGCTCTGCAGTCAAGGCTTCATCTAGTTTTATATATGCCTGCCTCACCAATGGCACTGCTGCTCAAGCTGCTTTGAGCTTCCATGATAGGCTATCCACTTAATCTTGGATGTCAGAGAGTGCACTGCAAGTGGATCCTCAGACTAACCAATCCAAATCATCTTCATGAAGTTGGAATCATTCATCTGGAAATCCAGCAGTTCTTGGCAGTGTGGTGAGGTCATCCCATGTGCAGATGCAGATGCCATGTTAAGGATGGACCACAACATTGCAATGATTTCTCCATCTACCCATCTGGCCCCCTTGATGATCAGCAGGGCATACCATGCATAATGTTCCTTCTTGTACCCATGCACATGCCATATGCCAGTTCCAGGGATAATCCAAAGTGACAATGGGATATCAATCATCTCACTTTGACCCACACACTTCTGCATATTTGTCATGTAGGAGCAGTTAATGTCATAGAAGCAAACCACTTGTTTGATCCCTTCCATATTGTATCCCAATGCATTTGCCAAAGAGTAGTCCATGTTCAACTGTCTGCAGTGCCATCAGCAGGTGTCAAAATCAATGATTCAACCTCATACCTTTCTCCTTTTCAGAAGTCAACAACACAATGTGGATAAAAGCATCCATGCTGTGTGCATGCAGTTGCCCCAATTCTGGTTGCATGAAGCTTTCCCAAGGTTGTGTTTGCCTGACTGATAGCTCTGTGGTTGTTGCAGGTGGATTTCTGTGCCTGAGCTCAGATCATGTTTTGCACAGGTTGAATGAATTCATACCTCTGCAATATGTGGAGTGGCATTCAAATAGTCTGCATAGTGCAGATTGGTCACCATATAACCTAGTCCATCCATCATCCACACTTGATCTTTGGATTTCCACTCATGCATGTGTTCTGCTTTAAAGTTTCTGTCCATTACTACTGTGTGGGTGAACTGCCAGCTGGAAAAGGTCAGCATATGAGGATTGCATTATTGGAGCTACTTACTGGTCCAAATCCTCATTGGTATCAACATTTATTCCAGGCTGGGGGCATGCTGTGCAAAATAATGCCAGTCTGCCTTTCTCTGCTGACCTGGTTGTCCTGCAGAACCCATTCCATTTAAGTAGCTTGAGGTATTGCCATTTCCATGCAACCCATAGAGGCTCATGGTATCATCCTGATTGACCCTTCAGACATTCCATCACTTGGAACCAAAATACCAAATCTTACTGGAATGAGGTGTGGAAACACACTGGATGTGATCTGATGCAACTTGCTGTAATAGTTCATACCCAATGTTCCACATTCCAGGTTGTCCCTCAGGAAGTCATCCAGAACTGCAAATGTGCATGCAGTGCTTGGCTTCTTGAATGTTGAGGGAAATAGTTTGGCTCTGAGTAACTGTATGTATTGGGTTTCTGCAGTCTCACATTCACACCAATTCACTACAATGAAATGAACACCTGTGACATCCATGATAGTGAGATATCTTGACCCCACTGGAGGACAGAGGTGCTTTTGGTTTTCTTTGATATCTTCCACATCTTCCCACTCTTGATCATCCATGGGCAGAGATTCACCTGCTGCTTTCTGGGCTTGTGTGATTGCATGGGGACAGGGTGCTCCACCATGTCCTAGGTGCAACTGAACACTAGTCTGTGGGTCTTGATGTGAATGTAATTCTGGGCAACCAACTGATCTCTCACCATGTGAAGGGCAGATTCCTCATAGAAGTCCCCTGTCCACTGTTGGATCCTGTGGAAAGGCAGGCTCTCATGACTCTTCCAGCAACATTCTGTGCAGAATAGGGGCTGATGCAAGCAATCTGGACATCTGTATACCCTGTCATTGCCACACCAGGTGCAGTTCCTTGGCTCTGGGGAGGCTTCCAGCTCCAGGAGTATCTTCAAGAACTCCCCCTTCCATGGAACCCATTCATGGATGTAATCATTCTGTGTCTGACACACCATGTGAAGTCTGCTTTTGGGTTGGTGAACTGCTGCATACCTTTTTCCACAGTAACATCAGTTGCTGGACTGGTGGGCTGATGCTTTCATATCCATCAAAGGCTGAATCCACCCATGCATCAAAGTACTTGTGGGAGCAAGACCCTGAATGCTTGGATGGTGAGGATTGGGGAGAATGGACAGGGGTTGTTGGATCTGGCTGTTTGATCATGACTTCTGCCAATCACAATCTATATCTACCTCCAGTTCTCCAAGTCTTGACTTCCAGCTACTTCACCTGATGGCCTGGGGTAGGACCAATCATTCTCATACCCTTTTGAGTGCTTCCATTGGCCATCTGGAGGTTGCTGATTTCACAGTATGAGGTCAGTTGTTAGAAATGCTACCACTAGTGCAAGTCACTTTATCATTTAGCTCTATCAATGTTGGTACCTTAACACATGTCAGGGCATAAATACAAATGAAACTACACTGGCCTTGCACAATGCATGGTGCTGCCTTCTTATTACTGCTCAATCCCTGCCCACACATTCCCTTCCTGCTGCAACATTACCTGGGTGCTTTGCCTGGATTACAATGGTGAATTTGGATGCTATATTAGCTGGTGAAGGTGAAACAAGATGTTCAGTATCAATATAAGTATGGATATGATTGGGCAAGCCAACTGACAGCCTGGATGCAAATCAGGAGCTAATCTGCCTTTGGGTGGGATCCTGTCAAAGAGATCAGCCTGATTGGATATTTCAGTCACTTCATGGAGCTCCCATCAAAGATATCAGCCTGATTGGATTTTTTGGTCACTTCATGGAGCTCCCATCAAAGATATCAGCCTGATTGGATATTTTGGTTGCTTCACAGAGCTCCCATCAAAGATATCAGCCTGATTGGATATTTCAGTCACTTCATGGAGGTCTGAACAAATTCCTTGGCATGACCACACTAGTACTGAAATGGATTGAGACCAAACAAGGGCACAAAAAAACTTAGTAGCCAACCATCCATTATACACCATTATACATCATACCACATCATACTCCACAGAGTCCCAGTATGAATCAGATGCCTGGGATCAGATGGAAAGAGATGATGCTGATGGTGAGCGAGATATAGAATGATCAGATGTGGGGGAAAGGGAGGAAGAAATGTTTGAAGTGGAAGAGTTGGAGATCCTTGGGTGCTGACACCAGGAATGGAGGCAAGCAGGGAAGAAGAAGAAGCCTGCAGTTCTGCTATCCATATTGGAGGAGATGCAGCAATTGGACAGGAACAAGGAGTTGAGAGGGAGCAAAGTCCAGACCAAGTGCAAGGTATGCTCTAAAAGTTCTGATTTGGATGCTCACAATTCAAAGCACCCTTGTAGCTAATACAAGATTGGTTGAAAAAGCCCCTCCATTCAAAGAAGCCCCACATTACCCTTAGATCCAGTTACAAATACTCTGTGTGGGCAGTGGTCTGCAAATTTTACCAAGAGCAAATACAGGAGAAGCTTGCAAAAATGAAAGTAGAAGAAGGCAATACCCATGGAAGCAAGCAGATCCAACAGTATCAAAATGCATTGACAGCTTTTATTCAGGACAACCTGACAGAGGAACAATTGGCTGCAGCTGAAGATATAGCAGAAAGGTGGAATGGGTGGGAAGGCCCCATGCCAGAGACAAAAGCAAGGTGTGATTGTATGAGGTCAACTTCCCAGTCTTCAATTTATCCTGGTTCCCAGGAATGCAGCCAAGTATGGGTACAAGTATGTCCAAAACTTTGCAATGGAGATGTGGAAGTATTGTGGAATGCACATAGTGTGTATGGCTGGGTGGAAAAATGAGGAGGGAACTATACAGGCATGCACATGAGTCCACCATATTCTCCTCTAGGCCTAGGTAAGACTCATGCAATGACAGTATGGACTTCAATAATGAAATTGCAGATGGGATCCCCTTCAATGATGTCTGCACACTGGAAGGAAGCTGGTGAGAGTACCTTGGGGAAACATTTGAGGAGCCAGGAACACCACCCAAGCATGATGGCAAGTCAAGTCCTGAACATGCTCAGAAAAAGACAGCAGCCAAAGCAATGAGGATGGGCAAGGTTGACTCCATGAAATTGGTGAAAAATGCTGATGGAGAGATTTGGATAGGAGAAATCATGGGCCTTAGCCAGGACCAACTACAATAAATGGTTTGTGGATTTGTGACTGCTCACTACTGTGAATGTCCAGAGTATTTAGTGTCCTCAATCTCTGATGAGTGCTATCAGGATTAGCATGCAGAAATCCCTTGTCAGCAGTGCTGTTCAAGAATTTTGGTCATCATCAAGCAGAAATGATAGCAGCCTGCCATCTTCCTGAAGGATTTACCTTTGACCATGACCCAAGTCACATCTGGATGACAACAGCTACCCAGCTGCTGTCCTTTTGGCACAAGCAACAGGAATCCCATCCATATGATGTGTTTGGATTTCAGAAATGGATTGATTGATCTGGTGAGCTGTGTCATAACCATGCATTCACTCTAGGTCCTTACTCACTCCACACCCTCTTCCACTGGTCATTCACTCACTCCACACCAACTCTGCCCAACTTCTGTTGGTTACAAACCATCTCCACTCCAACTGCTGTCAGACTTGTACTGCTCTCCTACCAGACCAAATGGTGTGAGTCAAAGTGTGGTTCAGTGGTGAAAACCAACCAAAACCAACACAAAAGACAAAAAGAGTGAGTGGTGGTGTGCCTATGCAGTACCTAGATGGTAGAACCTTTGATTTGGGTGGTTTTTTGCAAGCTACAACACTCAAGGACAAGTGCTGAGGGTTGGAGGTGCTCCTGACAAAGAGGGAGCAAGAATGCAATAGAAAGTGATAGGGTAGACTGCTTTCAGCCTACAGAAGGATGGATGGTGGCTTAATTCAATGTCCTAAGCTGCACTGAGCTCAGGGAGGGCTTGGAGTGAAGTATATTGATGATAGACAAGGATAAGCAAAGTAGATGATAGTTAGACCCTTAATAAAATCTCAACTATTGAAGCTGCTGAATGAATTACTGAGTGATGATAAAATGCAAGCAAGAGGGGCTCTCTGACATCTTCTTTTTTTTTTGCTATCTAAGTACAGTGATTTATATACAGTACAGGGGTGTTGCCCTTGGAAAACAAGGTGCAAACACTTGGTAAGTGATTGGTAACTGATGAGTAAGGAATGTAAGCAATGGGTAATTGTCTTGGAAAGCATTGGTAAGCATTGGTAAGCATTAGCAAGCCAAAAGGTGATGAATCAGTAAGCAAAGTCAAAAGATTGGTAAGTATTGGCAATAGGTGAGTCAAAGACAGTCAGAACGTCAAAGTATGAGTCAAGTAATGTTAGGAACTGGGAAAGCACACTGGAATCGCATTAGGGGGAGGCTGTGCATGTCACATGTTGAAGAGATCACTTCTAGGCCAAGGTGGGATGACAGAGAGGCAGCACTGATCTGATGCTGATATAGTACATCCAAAAGTAGACAGGGTGAGTCAGATGTCAACAGGGGTCAAGCTTTGGGGGTCTGTGGGGTGACAGGAGCATAGGGGATCACAACCTTCCCCCCCAAACCATCCTCTCAGTGAAGCAAATAAAAACTTCATGAACAAGGCTCTGTTGGAAGAGAGGATGAAGGGGGAGTGTCTTCTGCTGTATCTTGCAACAAGGAGGCAAGATGTGCATCATACTCATCATGGATGCAATCAGGGAGAGTGGAGAACAGTAGATTATACTGTAGCTGTCACAATCTTGGAAGAATGATGGACGAGACCAGTATGAAGACATTGCAGGGAGCAGGGAGGAAGGATCCATATGCTTCTTGGACTGGAGAGACTGAAATGACCACATAAGACCTTTCCAAGCGAATGACAGACCTGAGGTGACCAAAGAACATCCTCCTAGAGGTCATACTGACAAAAAGAACACACTGTCCAAGCTGGATGGGCTGAGAGGGCACAGACAAGGGTGGGATGTACCAGGATGCTTCAGGACAGAAGCTGGTAGGAACTCCTGGTAGATATATGTAGCCATGGTCCCTAGCAAAGGGGACAAGCAAAATGATTGATGTAGAGGTGGCCATATCAGAAGAATTTAGCAAAATGAGTGTCTTTTGGAGGGAGTTCTGTAGAAACATGTGGAGTGTGCAAATCCTTTCCAATCTTGGAAGGTAAGATTGCATGGCTGAGCACTACAAGTGAGTGTGAGAATGGTCTCGGTACCTGCAGAAATGGCAGAGATATGTCAAAAACCAGAATGCCATACATGGGTGCTTAAGAATTTTAGCCAGTGCTTAACTTGCTCCCTTTCCTTTTCTCTGGCACTGATGACTTGTTCTTGTGCAAGGGATGACTGCCAACATTTCTGGCTGTCCTTCTTTGCATGAGGGCTATGGTCTTCATCTCCATTCATCAGCTGTATCCATGTCCACCTCACCAAACACCTTCAGTGTGTGACAATGGACCATTCTCTGAGGAGTCATGTGACTACCTTTGGACTCCTCCCTGACAGCTCACAGTCAGGTACTCTGCAGCATGTGCACCATATGGTCCAGCACCTGGACTGTTTCCTTTTCTGGATGTTCTATGTTACCTGTTTGTATGTCCTCCATCTACCCTTTATTCATCATCTAGGAAGTTTTACTTGAAATTTTACAAGTCTCCATATGTCAGTGCTGATTCCGATTACTGTACCTCCATAGTAGTATAAAAGCATGTATCATACTCTGCTGTTCTTCAGTATGAATATTGACTTAGTTCCTACTCCCTCTGTCTCCATCTTCTGCCTGTCAGAGTTACCTCCAACTGTCCATCTGTACTCCCCCTCTGAAATATGAGGGCTGAGATTGTGCAAGGGGGTAGTGCATGAGCTAAACCTGATGCCCTTACCTCAGTGGATTTCATTCCTGCCAACACTCTGCCAGTTGGAGTTCTGCTCTTTCCATCAGACTTGCTTCTGAACCTCTCCCTGGACCTCATCCAGCATCAGAGTTGGTCAGAGTAGGCCCGGACTTGACAGTATATTTGTACTCACACTTGTATGATCTCGTTTTCTGTCTTCCGAAAAACTTACACCATTATGAGAACTCAGGCTCAATCCCAAAGAGAGGTCACTGAGAACCTCACTGTTGCACTAGCTAATCTGCATTGACTCCCTTCTGTTGTTGAACAGTTCCAATCATTCTCCACTCAATGCTGCTCTTGCACTGAAAGCAAAAGCACTCCACAAGCTGGTCGCTCTGACCTCCATCCAACCACTTTCCATACTCCATCTCCTCATAACTGAGATGATGGACCCGACCCTGATGACCCTGATGGTGATCCTGATGGCAGGGGCAGCAGTGATGGGGATATCCCCAAAGACCTGGCTGAGCTGCCAGATGATCCCCTCATGGCTCTTGCTAGAGCTGTCCATGTGCTTGTGCAGTCTAGTTCATGCACTGGGGACTCTGCTCTGAAAACCAAAGTCCACAAACCTGACACTTTTGACAGCTCTGACCCTAAGAAACTCTGTGAGTTCCTTGTACAATGTGAGCTGAACTTCCAGGACCACTGCTGTGTGTTCTGCTCCAACAGAGCGAAGGTTACCTTTGCTCAGTCTTATCTTAAGGGTATAGCCCTGGCTTGGTTTGATCCAGACCTACTAAACCCTGACAATTATGACTGCCCACTCTGGATGGATGACTATCATGAGTTCTTACAAGAGCTCACAACTAATTTCAGCCTGCATGATGCCATAGCAGATGCCATCCAACAACTCAAGAACCTTACTATGAAGGATAGCTCTCAGATTACCAAATATGTCATGGAGTTCAATTGCTGGGCTTCACAGGTCAAGGACTACAGTGTTGGTGCACTCTGCCACTGCTTTTATAGTGGACTTCCAGACCACATCAAGGATGAGATTGCTTGCATAGGAAAACCTTCTACCCTTGCACAACTCTGTGAACTTGCTCAGAACATTGATGTGCACTACTGGGAGCATAAAGCAGAGATCTCACACACCACCAAGTCTGCCACTGACAAGTCACAGCCTTCCAGCTCTGACAACAAGTCTAAATCATTGTCCTCTGCCTCTGCTCTGAAGTCCAATGCCAAGGGTAAGGGCAAGCAGAAAGATCTGCCCAAGTCTGATATTGCCCATCTTCTGGGCAAGGATGGCAAACTCACCTCTGCTGAATGCCAGTGTAGGATGAAGAACAACCTCTGCCTCTTCTGTGGTGAGGCTGGCCACTCTGCTAAGGACTGTCCCAAGTCTACCTCTCATGCAGCCAAAGCCTGTGCAGCTATGGCTGGAACTCTGCCTCCTCTGCCCATGGAGAAGGCAGAGCCAAAAAATTAGTCCACTCCTCCAGGGAGCTCACATAGCCTGGAGGAAGCATTGATCCCAACTGTGCACAACCAGACATCCAACTCAACATGTCCACTCTCTCCAGTCCCAATTCTTTCCTTCCAGCAATGTCAACTCTGTTTCATTTTATGTTACTCCATTGGATTCTTCATGTTCACTGGTATTAGGACACAACTGGCTCACCCACTTCAATCCATTGATTGACTGGGTACTGGGCAGTATGTCATTCAAACCATCATTACAGGGAATGCTGACACCCTGGGCACCTTTGTCACCTTCCACTGCAACCCCTGCTCCAGATCTGATACCCCCCACTCCATCTGCAGTTCCATCTGCACCTCCAACAGACTTGCTGCTCTCTGCTCTGCTCATCTCACTCATCAATGCTGCTGCATATGTCAGAGCCTGTGCTCTCCCTGGCTCTAGACAGTTCCACTTACAGCTCTCTGCTGATGATGTGAAGCTTCATGTGTCCTCTGCTTCCTCTCCACCTCCTGACCTCTCCTCAGTCCCTCCTGAGTATCATGAGTTTGCCAACATCTTTAGTAAAGACAAGGCTACTGAATTTCCACCACACTGCTCATTGAGGAAGGAGCTTCTCTGCCCATTGGCATGATCTACTCTCTGTCTCTGCCAGAGCTTGAAGCTCTCTGCACCTTCATTGATGAGCACCTTGGCTACAGTTTCATCAAACAGTCCACCTCTGCTCATGGTGCCCCTGTCCTCTTTGTAAAGAAGAAGGACAGTTCACTCTGCCTCTGTGTAGACTATTGAGGACTCAATAAAATCACAAAAGAAGATCACTATCTGCTGCCGCTCATCTCCAACCTACTTGACTCCCCAAGCTGTGCTAAAGTCTATACCAAGATCAACCTCCACCATGCCTATCATCTGGTCCGCATTGCAGATGGAGATGAATGGAAAATGGCTTTCTGCACTCGTTATGGTTCTTACAAGTGGTGAGTAATGCCATTCAGTCTGACTAACATGCCTGCAGCTTTCCAGTGATTCATTAATAGCATCTTTGCAGACATGCTCAATGTCTGCATCATGGTATACCTTGATGACATCCTAGTTTATTCACAGGATGTGGAGTTGCACTGCAAACATGTAAAAGAGGTACTCTGCCACCTTCAAAAGCATGGTCTTTATGCCAAGCTGGAGAAGTGCGAGTTTCACTCCAACTCCATCGAGTACCTTGGTTATGTTCTTTCTCCCTCCAGTCTCACCATGTCCACTGAGAAGGTTCAGGCAGTCCACAACTGGCCTGAGCCACAGAAGGTGCAAGACATCCAGTCTTTCCTTGACTTTGCAAACTTCTACAGATGATTCATTAACAACTACTCCGACATCATCATTCTGCTCACTTGCCTCATGCGAAAGGGTGCTCCTTGGAACTTTTCCAAGGAGTGTCACTCCACCTTCCTCCACCTGAAGGATGCCTTCAGCTCTGCTCCTGTCCTCACACACTGGGTTCCTGACGCTCTGCTTACAGTTGAAACCGACACCTCTGACTATGCCATTGCTGGTGTTTTGTCAATCACCTGCTCTGATGGTGAACTCCACCCAGTTGCTTTCTACTCCTGCACCATGGTCATGCCAGAACTCAACTATGATACCAATGACAAGGAGCTGTTGGCTATCTTTGAGGCTTTCTGCCATTAGCGGCATTACCTGTAAGGTTCTGCCTTACCTGTTGACGTGGTGACAGACTACAAAAACCTTGAGTATTTCTCCACCTCTAAGGTCCTCACTCATTGACAGGCCCACTGGTCAGAGTACCTTTCACAGTTTAACCTTTCCATCTGCTTCTGACCTGGCCACCTGGGAGCCAAACCTGATGCACTCACATGATGATGGGACATCTACCCAAAAGGGGGGGATAGGGACTATGCACAGGTAAATCCTCACAATCTCCACCCTATGTTTTACACAGGAGCAACTTGTGTTGTCCCTCTGTACCACTACCCTCATGGCACCTGTGCTCTGCACTGCCATGGTCTTCGATGTTGAGTGCTTGCATTCTGACATCACCTCCACCCTACCATCTGACCCTGTCTCTGCCAGCCATCTTCCAACTCTGACTAAGCCTCAGTGGTCCCTGGACTCCGATGGTCTACTCCACCTTGATGGTTGCATCTTTGTCCCTGACATTGATGACCTCCACCTTTGAGTGCTTCAGTTCAAGCATGACCATCCTCTAGCAGGCCATTTTGGGCAAAACCACACCCTAGAACTTGTCCACAGGGACTATGTGTGGCCTAACCTCCACTCTGATGTGAAAGAATATGTCAGGTCCTGCACCACCTGTGGACAGAGCAAAACTCCATGTCACCACCCTTATGGTCTACTGAAGCAACTCCCTGTCCCAGAGAGACCTTGGAACTCCATCTCCATGGACTTCATTGAACACCTCCCCAACTCTGATGGCTACTCTGCCATACTTGTGGTAGTGGACTGCCTCTCAAAGCAAGCAGTGTTCATCCCCACCCATGACTCCATCACCTCTGCCAAACTCACTAAGCTCTTCCTTACCCATGTCTTCTCCAAGCACAGAGTGCCAGCTAATGTCACCTCTGACAGAGGTCCTGAGTTCATCTCACACTTCTTCCACTCTCTAGGAGAGGCCCTTGATATGCATCTTCACTTCACTTTAGGTTACCACCCAGAAGGCAATGGCCAGACCGAGCAAATGAACCAGACCCTTGAGCAGTACCTTTGTGTCTACTGCAACTACCAACAAGACAACTGGGCTGAGCTGTTACCTCTAGCAGAGTTTGCTTTCAACAATGCACCAAGTGTGGCAACTGGGGCTTCTCCCTTCTTCACTAACAAAGGATACCACCCAAACCTGTCTGTGGTCCCTGACCAAGACTTCACCTCTCCAAGGGCTCATGACTATGTCATTGAGCTCTCTGCCCTTCATGACTTCCTCCACTCTGAAATGTCTGCTGCTCAGCAGTGCTATCAGGGTCCAGTGGATGCCAGATGCATACCTCCACCTGGGTTTAAGGTTGGAGAGCAAGCCTACATCAAAGCCAAGTACTTCCACTCCACTCATCCTTCAGAAAAACTCTCCAAAAAGTACCTAGGTCCATTCACCATCTTGGCCAGGCCAGGTATGCACTCTGTCACCCTTAAGCTCCCTGATTCTATGCACTTGGTACATCTGTCTTCCATGTCTCACAACTGGAAGCTGCAGTGGCTAACCCTTTCCCAAACCAACAACAACCTCTGCCTCCACCAGTGGATGTTGATGGTGACCTTGAGTATGAGGTATTGGAGATACTTGACTCTAAGGTGGACCACCATCACTGCCACTGTCAACTCCTGTATCTAGTCTGCTGGGCTGGTTATGAGAACACTGATGAAGAAACCTCTTGGTTGCTTGCAACTGAACTAGGTCACACTTCCAACATAGTCTCTGCTTTCCACAAACGATATCTGCACAAACCTGGCCCATGTCAACCTCCACCATAGTACTCTGCCTGTACAACCTTCCTCCATGGGCCAGCTCTGCCCCTTACTGAACTACCTTAAGTACTTTAGAGTTTTCTCCACTTATCTGTTTCACTTCTCAGAATCACAAACAAGGTTACAAGTCTATTTCATAGTAGTACAAAAACATACAAACTAAAATAAAATAAAAAATAAAATAAAAAAGAAAACTACCCTACTCTTCCATTGCTTGTTCTCCACCACCTCCCTGCTCTCCTCTGACTTCCTCCTCCTCCTCATTGTCCCCCTCCATGCCCTCATCCACTTCCTTGTTCCTGTCTTCTGCCACCTCTGACTGAGGCCTTTTCCATCCTCCTCCTGCATGCTTGAACTCAGCCATCCTGGCCTTGTGCACATCCTCCCTCCTCCTCATCTCTGCCCATTCTGCCCACTCGCAGTACAGCCCCCACTCATGGGCTGTCCACTCTGCAGCCTCCACCATCTGCTCTGCTGCCCTTGCCATCCTCTTGAAGGCAGTCGCAGCCTTCTTGTGTGCCTCTGCATACCTCTCCATGGCCTGCAGCTGCTGCTCCCACTCCTGCTCCACCCACCAGGAGGAGGCCCCCGCTCCTGAGGGTTCCTTGCACAGTGTCTCTGGCTCCTCCTCATCTTCTCCACCTACCTCCCACTCATCATCCACCTCTTCTGTCTCTGTTGCTCTCTCCTTCCCCTTCCCTCACAGCTTCTTCTTCTTCTCCCCTCAGGAACTCCCTGTTCCCACTCTCTTCCATGATGGTCCCACCACCACATCCTCCCTCATCCAGCTACACACCTTTTTCTTCTTGTGGCAGGGCATGCAGGCCCTGGTCTTGCCTTGTCCTGGTTCACACTGTCCTGCCATCAGACTCGCTACACAGCAAGTGCAGGGGGGCCACCTGGTCATGGTGACCACCACAGAGGTCCCTGGGACCCTCTGGGCAGTGTTGATGTCATACACCATGCCACATAGTCTAAGAAAAATGAGGCTGCAAGTCAGTTCCGCCTGACTCATGGTACTCCACCACTCACCTTTGTGTGGCCTCATCCCATCTGGCCTGGGCCCTCTGCCTCTGTCTTTCTGCCTCCTCCTCTGCTGCCTTCTTCCTTCGAGCCTCCTCTTCCTCCTCTGCTCTCTTCCTCCACTCTGCCTCCAGTCTCTCTTCTTCTGCCTTCCACCTCTTGGCCTCCTCATGCTTGGCCTTGCACTCTTTCTCCCTCCACTTGGCCTCCTCTCATTGGCACACCTTCTCCATGGACTTCTCTCACTCAGTGTTGGTGGAGTTGTCAGTCAGGACAACCAGCTCTTCATCCACAACTTGGGAGTAGTCACAGACATGGCCAGGGGTTGGTTGGGGGTTTTGCTCTGGTGCTGGGAAGGCATGATGATGGGAGGAAAGGACAAAGGTTCAGTATCCTGACACGTGTCTTTTAAGTGGTACTTTGAACTCTGACAGAGCTCCACTGCAGCTAAAGCCATTATCCTCGAGGCATCAAAATGGTTTCAAATGATCAACTCGTGTTGATCCTGTCCCATACATGCAGCCTTCAGGGGTTCAGGCCCTAAGGGGGGGGGCACTGTCATAACCACACATTCACTCTAGGTCCTTACTCACTCTGCACCCTCTTCCACTGGTCATTCACTCACTCTGCACCAACTCCACCCAACTTCTGTCAGTTATGAACCATCTCTGCTCTGACTGCTGTCAGACTTGTACTGCTCTCCTACTGGACCAAATGGACCATTCTCTGAGGAGTCATGTGACTACCTTTGGACTCCTCCTTGACAGCTCACAGTCAGGTACTCCACAGCACATGCACTGTATGGTCCAGTGCCTGGACTGTTTCCTTTTCTGGATGTTCTATGTTACCTGTTTGTATGTCCTCCATCTACCCTTCATTGATTGTCTAGGAAGTTTTACTACCCAATGCCCTCACTTCACTCTGCCCTTACCTCAGCAGATTTCATTCCTGCTCACACTCTGCCAGTTGGAGTTCTGCTCTTTCCATCAGACTTGCTTCTGAACCTCTCCCTGGACCTCATCCAGTGTCAGAGTTGGTCAGAGTAGGCCCAGACTTGACAAGCTGCAGCCACCAGTGGATAGAACTTTGGCACCCCTCCAGGTTGTGAGGCAGTAGAAATACCAAAAGACACCTGCCCCCAAATGCAAAAAGAATCCTGGAAGGATATATGTCAAGGGAAAGGGTAAAGCACAGGAAGAGGGAGTGGTGGATGATAGCATGGATGACAGCATGGATGACAGTTTGGATGATCATGGCAAGGCTGAGGCAAGTGATGTTGGAACAGATGGTCCCTCCACTAAAAAGGTGTGCCATATGTGATTTTCATGCATGACAGATCAGCACTAATGTGATTCTGGTCTTCAGGTATCTGGTGGGAGGCAAAACCATGCCAAGACACCATTCCCTTCTCATTCCCACTCAAATCCCCCACCAGCTGATGGTTCCCATATTGAGCAGCTCTCTGCACCTCCAGCCCATGCAAAGACCCTGGTGCATCATCCATGAAATAAAGCACTAACTGATGATAATGGGAGGGAAAGCAATGGCCATGATTCTAATGATGAAGCTGATGAAGACACTTATTTGCCCACCCTATCCAATTCAAAGAAATCAGCAACATCCCTGAATAGTGAGCTTCCTGCTGTAACTTGTATTCACAGCAAACCCTGATCTGCACTCAGGGAGTGAGTACACAACTGAACTACAGGACCACTCAGAATATGCAGATGAAGATGGATTGGAGAGCATTCTTTTCACTGACCACCCAACTGAGGAGGGGTCAACAAGCAGAAAAAAAGGTGGAAAGCTGAAATCTGCCCTGAAGTGCACACACAAGGCAAGTTCAGTCATGTTGAATCAGCTGTTATGGCTAACAAGTTTGCACTGTATATTAAGCAGGCTCTGTCAGAATCAAGTGAGCCAGACATGAATCGATGTCGACCTGGGGCCAAATACTTGTCCAAGTCCAATCATAATGGATCTGTGACCACCAATGCAGCATCTGTGAACATGAAACAAGGTGTCCCTGGGAGCACCTGGAAGTCACCTCATGTCAGAAAGGTCCCCTGCAAGGCCAGATGCAGATGTTCTATCTCCTGATGCACAGAGATTGCACAAGCAAACAGGCAACAATCAGAAGCAGAAGTAGTTGTCAAATCCCTCAAACAGTCAGAGCAGAAACCTTTTTTGGAACTCATGTATGGTCTATAGAGGGCTTAGCCTAGTGTGACACATTAGAATACAAGTGTATGGCATGTACAGTAGCTCATGACACCATGGTGGTTGTGAGAGGCATCTTTGATATCAGAGAGAGGGATAGTTAAGCAGGACAGTTGAGCAGGACAATTGAGCAGAGAGCTGAGTGGGACAGGTCTACATATTGGCCATGTGGAAGCGACTGGTAGCTATCTATATAGGGAGATATTGCTGCTCATCTCCCATGTATTGCTGTTACCCAAAATTTGGCTCCATCTTCCAACCTTGCTGAACCAAATATGGCTCTGTCTGCCATTGTCCAACCTTGCTTCCCACAGTGTGAATGATATTCATGCCATTGTTCCTACAAGTTTAAATCTTGATTGATCATTGACCTATCAGTGAACCCATCATCATCAAATATGTCCACTGAACAGTCCCACCAAGTTTGTTTCTGTCATCAAGGTGAGGTAGTCATCATTGTTGGATCCAGCAACCTAAGCCATCCACAGCTAATGTAAGACCAATCAAGCCAAGGCGATCTAGCTCCCACATGAAGCAGTCCAAAAATCTGGAGGAGATGCTAGTACAATTGCATGAGTTGCAAGAGCCAACCCCTCCACCAATTGTCTCAAGTGGAAGGGTGGATATGGCAGGGTCAAACATGGATATTGCAGCCAGTGAGTGAACATGATTTCTCTCCAAGCTCAACAACAAATGTTCTTTCACTATAGATTCATGCAAAAGCTTGCTGGATCAGTTCCTGCAGGAAAGGGAGCCAACTGCTCCCCCAGCAGATGGTATGAATGTGGATCTACTCAAGCAATTGCTGAATGCATGGGAACCATTGGCACCACCAGTCACACATGAGAAATTAAACAGGATGGATGGGTCTTCAACACCTGCACAAGATATTACTATGCAGGTTGATTTTCTGGAAGACTTGCAGAATGTGCAGGAACTGTCTCCTCTGCCCATCACCTGTGAATCATCAAATCCAAGGGACCAATCTTGTCAACCCAATTCTCCAACTAACCTGCTTGCTCAATTGCAGGATATGAGGGAACCAACACCTCCCCCACTCATTTCAAATGTACCTGTCAATTCTTCTGACTTGGCAGTGGATAAGGACAATGGCACAAACCATTTGACTTTTGGCATGCCCAAACAATCAGAGATGAGGGATCTTTTCAAAGAAATATGCAATGGTGAGCATTTATTTGGTTCTATTCATGTGATCGGTGATATCCATTGATTATGTAGGTGAACTTCCATCTACACAGCAATCTCTTCAAATGGAACAATGGGGATTGGCACCTGTTCCACATTGTGATCAAGGTATGGGCATGAGCTTAATCTGATACACCATTGACATTGATAATTTTAGTCCTGCACACCTTACATGCCACAGTATCTCACTACCACAGACACACCACTCCCAGTGACACACTGTTCAATCCAACCTCAATAGGCACCTTGTGTGTGCTGCAAATGCCATTGCAAGAGCATTGGGCACAGCTGAAAGGGACCAGTATGGTGCAGCCTCTTAGGGCCTTCAACTTGTCAATATGCTCAATTTGATGGAAGTTGTTCATTATCTGCATTCTGCCTTTGAAAATTGTCCCAAGCCATTCATTGCCAGCCAATCACACCCATCTTGCCAGTCTGTGGTAGAGATGGGTATCCTCTACATGGCATGCCAGATTGAGGTGGCCTCTGTACATCTGAAGCAGACTGCCAATATTGCAGGATGGCCCATGCATTGGTTTGCAAACCTAGCAATGGACTTGGTAGGTTTTACATCAATTTTTCACAATGTGGGACTGATATATAATTCCTTCAGAATCAGCTTAATAGCTTGATTCCAGTGACAGTGTTGCATGCCAGTTATACTCCTCCCCTCCCAGCATGCTACCATGCAGTACCTCAGACACCAAGATGATGAGGTTAGCTTCCATGATCAAATGCAGCTAATTCCCCTTAGCACATTTTGCATAATTGATGATATCAGCACCATCATCCTGCATTGGACCCCACACACAGCTGATCCCAATTCTGGCTTTGCATTCCCTTGGTGGCTATATCATTCTGAGTAATACACAGCAGATTCCCAAAGATTGCAAGGAAAGGGATTGTTTTCTGCAGCCTGGGATTTTTTTAAGGTATGCCACTTATTCTCGTTGCTGCAAATAGTTGATGATGGCCCAGGGCTTATGGCCATTGCCTGAGGTGCCAATTGCAGACCATCTTGATGGCCATATCAAGGAGCAGGTAAACTACTGCATTGAAAATATTTGGAAATATGCTAATGTTATCAACAGTCAGGGTTGACAAATTGACCATTTCTATGCTAGGTGGTGGGCATTGCATGGGTTGTTGGGCATGCTGCTTCAATAGTTTACATGTTTTTGACTGTGGAGTTGGTTGTATATACATCACTGTGAATGTCAATCATGTATGAGATACCACCCACTCACATGATGTCTGAACCCCCACCCATCTGCATGATGGCCTGAGTAGGTTTACTTTTGTTGCAGTTTATGATGCACACCCTTTAGCTCTGAGTACCTGCCCAATCTATGATGTCAAAGCACCTGCCCATTTGCAAAATCCTGGCAACACCACCCATCCAAAGTTCAAGAGCCAGCATATCCTAATAAAATATGAGATCCACATTGCCTACTAAGTCTTACATTAAATTTTGCAGCTTCAAATCAACAGTTCTCCAGTTGCAACTGGTCTAGGTAGTAGGTTGTCCATCCATGGTGATTGACACATGGGAATGTGCACCAACTGATGTACATTGGCATGCATGTAGTATGCCAGGCATGCTCTGTCACTATCTACAGCTCCCACCCCATGCTCCAATGCTGAACCTGAAAATGCAATGATCATCCCTGGGTTGTAGCACAGCCACAGATTCAACATTGGAATGACAAAGTCCAAGGGCAGGTAGTCACCCATGGTTACCAGCATGTCATACCATGGATCCTGTCCATTGATATCCCTGTGGTAACAAGTTGCCCAATTCACCATCATGGACATGCTGCTATGTGTGGAGCTCCATATCAGCAGTATGGAGCTTATATCTGAATCTGCCTGCTGTTCTGCCTGTTTGCCAAGGAAGATCAATGCTTCCCTGCCATCTGCATACATTTGTGGATGGATGACATGCAGGATCACAGATAACAGGGCATTGGTGTCAGATATTTGGTTGACCCATTCCCTTGTAGAAGTGTTTTCTGTCCTGGATTTGAGCAGCTGTGAGGCTTCTGGGAAGCCATTTTGGGGCTTCAAGACAGATGAGCACTTTATTCACAATGCAAGAAATGATCACCCACCCCATGACCCTGTTGAAACCATGCAGGTGACAGGTTGATGGCACCTTTCAACTCAGCATTATTGTGGAAATATGACTTGTCCATCCACCATGCCTGTGGGGAAGCCTTTATGCTCTCCTGCAGTGGTTCCCTCAGAAGATGAAGGTGGTTCCATATGTCAGCCTGCCATTCCATTAACTCAGTAGAATATGAGATTCTGCATTTCCTTACCCTTCTTTTTGGGCTGAGAGCATCTGGCAAATACCATATGCAGATGGTGTTTGAGTCAGTCACCAGAATGGATGGCTCAGTCACTTCTGCATATCTCTCAGCAGCTTCTGCATTGCAGGTTTTTCCACCCCAATTTTTCCTGACATTGACTGCAGAAAGATGAAAACTTCCATTGCACCATTATGATGGACTTACTTGGGCAACAATAGGCCTGTGAGATTACTAATGATATGTGATCCACTTCACATAACACTGGAAACAGAATCAATATATCTGGAAGGGCCTTTCATGTATGACACAATGCAGTCTGTTAGTTCCATTCACCATCTGTGGGGGGTTTTAGATGTGTCTTGCATAGTATTCATGCTTGAGGTGGATGAGGTCAGAGTTGTATAGCAGGCAAGCCACTTTTAGCTTGTTGGAAAATTACAGCATGTCAGGATGCTTGCCTCAATATTTTACTGTGATCCAATCAATATGTTGTGACACTATATGTGCTATTGGTGTTGGGCCTGTCTCATGTTGTGACAGGGGTGGATCTTAGTAGATGGACCCATCCTTGTTGTATGGCAATATAAAAGATATTACTGAAGGGCCTGTCCATACACATTATGACCATATAAATAATACTGCTGAAGGGCCCATCCTTATGTTGTGACCACATAAATGATACTGCTGAAGGGCCCTTCCATATGTTGTGATGCTATAAATGATATTACTGATGGGCCTGTCTTAATGCTGTGACTGGGATGCATCTTACTAGAGGGGCCTGTCTATGTGTTGTGACACTGTAAATGATATTACTGATGGGCCCATCTTTATGTTGTGACAGGCATACATGTTACTATTGACAGGCCTGTCCATGTGTTGTGACCATGTGATTGATATTACTGACAGGCCTGTCTATGTGTTGTGACACTGTAAATGATATTACTGACAGGCCCATCTTTATGTTGTGACAGGCATACATGTTGCTATTGATGGGCCCACCCATGTGTTGTGACCATGTAATTGATATTGCTGAAAGGCCCATCTTTATGTTGTGATGTGGGTGCATCTTACTAGATGGGCCTGTCTATGTGTTGTGACACTGCATAATGAAATTGCACACACTGAAGGGCCAGAAGTATAAAGCGATGGCTCATTACCAGACAAAGATGAAGGATGGTCAGTGAGTACACTGGGTACCAGACCAGCTTGGACAGATGAAGTGGAGGAGGCCTGTAGAGAAATGATGAGCACAACATGAGGCTTAAAGACAGGGAAAACTCACAATATTAGAATTACTCATAGAAGGCAAAGCATTGCAATGCCTCTGAGGCTTTGGATGGCAAACAGCCATCTCAGATTGTTCTGGAAACTGTGACACAAAGCCAACAGCAGTACACCTGGGACTCAAAGTCAACAGGTGGTGGACAGCACAACATGAAGTCAGCAGGGGGTGTCAGTCCAAGGAGATTTTGACCAGATGACAAACCTCTGGAAGGGAAAAACTATGCAGAAAATTCATCAGATCACCACATACAGCCAAGTAGGATCCTACTTACCAGAGCACAAGTCTTGAGCAGTTAAAAACAAAAGTTGCTATCAATATCACAGTGAGCAGGAACCCCATCATCAGGATGTCATACATACTGAGCAGAATGAGTCTCAAAGAATTAAATGGTGCAGACCTTGATGCAGATAAAGTGTCAATAACAGTGAAGGGGGATGGGAACATTCCTTGCCTGGCAGTGGGAGTGTCAGTGAATAACATGTTGCTATCAACAAAAAAAAAGCAGTGAGCACAAAGCATGAGATTAAGGTTCAGTCACAGGCAACATTCTGAATCATTGAATTGATTCAGCCTGCTTTATGACATGGTACATACTTGTACTAAACAAATTTGGACAGAAAAAAAAAGTATATGCAGCAGAGGATGTCAGACAAAGGTAAAAGTGTGGGGGAGGGATGGCTGATGCCCAAGATAATCAAATGCAGTTTGGATGTAGAATTTGCAAGCCAAGATGAAGGCTTCATATGCTGCTTGGTTGCCAGAGCCATCCAGCTTGATTGGGTACTTCAAACAAAAGGGCACTCCTAGCCATGCAGATAGCAACTGACAGAACTTGTTCAGATAGGGCAATGCCACCTCCATCTCACTAGCAGTCAACCCCAAATCACATGGCTCCTGAGGAAGGGGTGCTGACCAACTTGAAAGACCACATCCACCAGGGAAGATAGACCAAAGAAGTGATTGGCATGTATACTTATCTAGGCTATCAGGCCAAAGCTGTGGGACAAGGGCCTGATCAAGTGCATGGAGTTCATAGCAGAAGTTGAGTTTGTAGAGTTCCCATAGAAGGGAACATTTGAAATGAAGGGGTGGGTCTGAAAAGCTCAAAGCCTGGACCTGCACAAGATAAGTATGAAGAACAGATCTAAATAGGATGAAATACTAACCTGCATTCCCCTCCACTCAATCTCTTCTGACATACAAACAGGATCATCATGAGCTGCTTGAATGATGTCCCCCAAAATCACCTGAACCACTGTGAGTCAAAGATGTACCTTGTTGAAACATAAAGATGGGCCCATCACTAATATCATTTAATAGAGTCACAACATATGGATGGGCCTGTCCACAGTAAGATGTACCTCTGAACAAACATAAAGACAGGCCTGTCAGTAATCTCATGTATAGCATCACAACATATGGACAGGCCCTTCAGTAGTATTATTTATATTGTCACAAGCATATGGGCAGGCCCAGCCCCAGTAAGATGTACCCTGTTGAAACATAAAGATGGGCCCATCAGTAATGCTGTTTAATAGCATCACAACATAAGGACAGGCCCTTCAGCAGTATTGTTTATATTGTCACAACATATGGATGGGCCCATCAGTAATATCATCTAATAGCATCACAACATAAGGACAGGCCCTTCAGTAGTATCATGTATATCATCACAACAAATGGACAGGCCCATCTAGCAAGATGCACCCCTGTCGCAACATAAGGATGAGTCTGTGTATGGTATTCTTAGGCAGCAGAAAGGGAGCTCCAAGCTATCTACATAAGGATGGTCTGTGTAAGCCATTCTCAGGGAGATCAAAGGGATCTACATAAGGACAGGCCCATCCATGGTATTCTCAGGCAGCAGATATGGGAAAACAAAAACCAGTGTTACAACATAAGACAGGCCAATCCATCCATCACAGGATTACAAACCCTTGGCACTGCATAAGACAGGCCAATCTGTCATATCATAGATAGCTCACCACAAATGGACAGGCCTATCCATAATTGGGTTATCCCCCTGTCACAATAGAAGATGGGCCCAGGAAGACAGGAAATGAAGAAAGTGGAACCTCATGCACTATAGAGTATCTGAATTTCCCACTATAAATTGTGTTTCATGTTGGACAATTTGCCTATTTAGTTGGAACCTCAGGCACTGGTCTATGTAGCTGCGAGCCAGGCTCCACCATTGGAGCAGATGGGAAACATGCAAAACAAACAGCAATGCTATTCCAGAACAATGCATCATATTTTTATCTGAGCCTCTGCTTCATATATGCATTCAGGATTATTGACTTGTACTGGTATTGCCATCATGCCATGGGAATCATTCATAGGCAGGATAAAAAATGTGACATCCATGTATCTCATCATCCATCTTTAACCTCTGACTCTTCCACTCTCCAATCACCATCACCACTCTCACTGTCAAACTACTCCATCATCTCATCATCAGAAACATGTCATTGTCATCATCTTGCAAGCTCTTCAAGAAATCACCTGAGCTCAATGCTGCAGCCAACCACATCCTTCAAATTTACTTCAAGGATATCATGGAAAGCAGCAAGCTGGGAAAGCCAGACAAGATTGCGAAGTGGAGAGGTGCCATCAAGGCAATAAATGATCAACTAGTGTGTCATAGCATCCTCACATTTTTTTCACTAACTGATGTATTCAGGATGCTGTACACGACCTCATTGCTAGGACAGATGAGATTCTGACAACCCTCATCAGCATCAACACATTCTTAAAGTGGCATGAAGACCTCAGCTCGATTGAGCACCTGTGGCCTGAGTGGAAGACTGCCCTATCCCCTTCCAAAACTGACATCACCAACCACAAGTGGCTCAACATCATCAAGTGTCAATACAACCACCACTGGTTGGGCCTCCCTATGCCCTGTGTGGTGCCAACACCAACACCACCTGCTCAAGAGACCAAAATGCCTATGAGCAACAAAGGAAAATGGAAAGTGACCAAGGCAGAGGTGGAGCAAATGATAGCAGATAGCTCACATAGGATGGAGGTGGACAATGAGGGTGAAGATGAGGTGCCAGAGAAGGAGGATGACAAGGAAGAACTAGCATGAGGCAGGCAGAAGCGCAAAGCTGCTGTGAAAACAATGTCCCATTGATCCAGACATTGATCCCACTCTAGGAAGGCAACAGTGGAAACTGATGATGATGAAGATGTTCCCACTCAAGGCCAATCAAAATGCAAGCCTTGTCCACCATTGGATGGACTATACAGTTGTGCCTGCCATAGCTGCCAGAAGGATGCCTTCCCCTGACCCCCATTCCTGTGAGTCATGCTGCAGACACAAGGTCCAATGCTACAAGAACCCAAGGAAGTCCTGCTTCCCATGCAACAGTTGCAAAATTCAATGTAGCCATGCCAAAGGTGGGATTGCTGCTCCAACTTGACAGAATCCATTATGAGCCAGGGGAAAAAAGTGAGCTTGAAGTCTGTCCCCAATGATGGAGGCCCAAGAATCCCAAAGCCCAAAGGAATGTCCCCCAAAGTGACACATTTCAATGGCTTCCAAAGCCATCAACACTGGGGTTGGGCCCTCCAACCAGGGAGAGACAATCCCCAAGGGATCTTCACTCAGTATGTTCACAATTTCATGTATTTATGCTGACTCAAATTTTATTTAGAGATTCATATTCCTGTATTCAAATTCAGGGCTTCCTGCCCAATCCCAGCCACTGTACAAGCAGATTTGATTGTTGAGGCTGGCCCATCTGTTGCACAGGGGGTAGAGGGATCTATGGCAGCAGGTATATTTAATCACTCTACATTTTTGCTAATTATCATGGTTAACCCTTGTATTCAAAGCAGACACCCACCCATCAACAATAGCAGCACCCATCCAACTCACAACCACTGCAACTCCCAGCACACTGTCACCCATCTGTGCCCCAATTGCAGAGGTGTCACAAACATCCAACACAACTGAAGAGCAAATCAAAGATTTGGAATGTTGACTCTGTGATGCTGAGGCCCACCACCAATACTATGAGGATCAAATGTATGATTTCCAAATACAACAGGATGAAACCATGCAGACACTGGACAGGATGGCTTGCAAGCTGGAGGCTCTGCATATTTGGGTATATGGATGAGCATTGGGTGACAATCTCATCGATCTCTTAGGGCCTCTGGCAGATGAGACAAGGGCAGATAGGACAGCAGGGTGAACAAGGCCATCTATCATTTTACTCCTCCACAGTACATACAATGTCATTTTGTATTTCCATTTTAATTGGCCACTCATGCCACATTGTATATTCAACCTTTATTTAAGAGTGGGAAAAAGACAATAATGGCTAGACAGCCAACAGAATTGCAAAGGATAATCTCATTCTACTAAAACAACTGCTAGTGTGTCCCAATAGGTGGAAGCTTAGTGAATGCATGGCTTTGTGATGTAGAATAGTTAACTTGAAACTTAAAAAATGAGATAGTGGGATGGTCTCATTCTGCTAAAACTGGAGCTGATGGAACCTGATAGACAGAACCTTTGCAAATGAACAGACTGTGCAATATGCAATAGCAACCTGCCATCTGACCCAAATACAATTAATAGTCTGATTTGGCCAACACATCTGAGTCTGCTAATATGGCCACTGATGAATCCCAATAGACGGACACCTGGCAAATGAGCAGGCTATGCTATTTACAGCATTCACTTGAGAGTTACAAAACAAGATAATGGCTAATAATAGATAATGATGCAAAGAAAGATGTCAGCCTGCAAAAACAGCATTCCATGGATCCCAATAGACAGAACCCTTCCAAATGAGTGGCCTGCACAATATGCAAGGTTGATATGGACTGTCTTGACCTGCTAACATGGCATTCAATGGATCCTGATAGATGGAACCCTTCAAAATGAGTGGACTGCATGAGATGCAAGGCTGAGAGCAATCAGTCATCAGATGCAAATGCAAAGCAATATTCTCATTGTGCTAATGTAGGATCCAAGGTATGCCCACAGGTGGGACATGTGCAAATGAGTGGATTGTGAGATTTGCAAGGTTCAATTCAGGGAAAACATTGCATTCTGCTATTGCAGGAGCCAATGTATTTCAATAGGCAGAAGCTTGGCAAATGAGCAGATAAATATTTCTCAGCAGATGGAAATACAACCAAGGGCATTCAGCCAGTCACTAGTGACCAATTCACCCTCTGCAGTGAGCAATAAATATTCTGTTTCCCAACAATGGTTTGTTGCTGTTCATCTCAGCCCACAGATGCATGAGCCTTTCAAGACAAATGATATACATACTCATGTCATACCAGACACATCCACAATGGAAATAAAACATGCAAAAGGTGAATGAATGGGCTAGCTTGCCACTGGATGTCTCCTGCGAAGTACCCACTGACCTGTCCATCAGCTACAGGGTGGAATGCAAGGGCAGGGAACAGAAACTGCAGGTTCACATTAAGCTAACATTTAACTACAAATCTTTCTCCAGAACAAACTGAATATCAGTCACATTCATGGCCTGCCATTTGTGTTTGGCATGCTCAGCCAACCTCAAATACACCATCCTCTGCCTTGCTGCATAAAACTGCACCCCAGGAGCTCCAATAGTGCTGCTTCCCATCTGTATCTTATGCCATTCTTTTGCTTGAAATCTGAAGAAACTTATACCCCATTGAAATTCTGATATTACAAGCTCTTCCTCTTCTTCCCAACAATCTTTGACAGATTTTGCTCACAGCCAATGAATGTGATAAACTAATTGAAGAAAGTTCATCAACCCTAAAGCACTGTTGAACAGTAAGGTCAACATACATTCAGACATCCAACTCTTTGATTCTGTGTCCTGTGGGATGTTGATTGACCAAAACTATGGAAGATGGGTTCCATAGTGCTCCTGTGCATTTTGGGAGAAGGCCACTGTCTGCACAGCCAGGTCTTCTTTATGAAGCTCTTGATAACATCCTAAGATATCTGCACCTGTGCCAAGTACAACCATGGCATCTCTGCATCAATTATAAATCATGGCCTGTTTTTTTACTGAGACATTGATAGTGCAGATCATATCCCAGGCCCAAGTTTTCATAGAATAGCTCTTAGCTGTGCACACCACCCCCTGAAAGACAGCTGCCTTGTCTGCCAATGTAAGGTGGAGGCCATGTAGTGCATCATTAGCTTGACCTGTGCAAAGCTTCAGCTCCATTTCTGCAAGATTTTGAAGCCCTCAAGCTCAACATGTGTCAATGCCAAGAGCAGATGGAAGTGGCAATTTGTCCTGCAGTCCTGCCAGGGTTCCATCTGAAGTGGGCAACTCATCCCCCACATCATCCAGCCAACCATCATCTGAAGCATAATCCTGCTCTGAATTTGTGTCAAGAAATGCAGTCTGCTGTACAGATTTGCTGGTGGAAGTGTTGGAGCCTGCTTCAAGGTGCAGCTTCAAGTAAATTGTGGCATCCACAATAAAACCCAATTGTTCAGATTCAATGTGATCAGCACAGCATGCCATAGCCAATTTTTTTCAATTCTGATGCCTGTTCCCCAATGTCCTTTCTGTCCATGTGAAGTGAGGTTATGGCCTCTTCTAAGTGTAAATCATGTGCTGGCCAACTAGCTGCTCCATGTAGGCTTCCACTGGGTCTTGGTTCCTCCAATAACACTAGTTTGATGGCACACACTGTTGGTGCTTCTCATGATATGTCAGGTCTGTTGCATTTATCCAAAAAGGTGGATGCCATACCCACCCTTAATTGAACTTCAAAGATGTCCATGACAGATGGGTTGTTGACATGATCATGCAGTGCACAAATCTCTCATGTTTCGCCAGCTGTTTTGCTGCTCTGCAGTCAAGGCTTCATCTAGCCATATATATGCCTGCCTCACCAGTGGCACTGCTGCTCAAGCTGCTTTGAGCTTCTGCAATAGGCTATCTGCTTAATCTTGGATGTCAGAGGTGTGCTGCAAGTGGATCCTCAGACTAACCAATCCAAATCATCCTCATGAAGTTGGAATCATTCATCTGGAAATCCAGCAGTTCTTGGAAATGTGGTGAGGTCATCCTGCATGCAGATGCAGATGCCATGTTAAGGACAGACTACAATGTTTCAATGATTTCTCCATCTACCCATCCAGCCCCCTTGATGAACAGCAGGGTATACTGTGCATAACATTCCTTCTTGTGCCCATGCACATGCCATATGCTGATTCCAGGGATAATCTGAAGTGACAATGGGATATCAATCATCTCACTTTGACCCACATGCTTCCACAGATTTGTCATGTAGGAGCAGTTAATGTTGTAGAAGCAAACCACTTGTTTGATTCCTTCCATATTGTATCCCAATGCATTTGCCAAAGAGTAGTCCATGTTCAACTGTCTGCAGTGCCATCAGCAGGTGTCAAAATCAATGATTCAACCTCATACCTTTCTCCTTTTTGGAAGTCAACAACACAAGGCAGATACAAGAATCTGTGCCATGTGCATGCAGTCACCCCAATTCTGGTCGCATGAAGCTTTCCCCAGGCTGCATTTGCCTGACTGATAGCTCTGTGGTTGTTGCAGGTGGATTTCTGTGCCTGAGCACAGATCATGTTTTGCACAGGTTGAATGAATTCATACCTCTGCAATATGTGGAGTGGCATTCAAATAGTCTGTGTAGTGCAGATTGGTCACCATATAACCTAGTCCATCCATCAACCACACCTGATCTTCAGATTTCCACTCATGCATGTGTTCTGCTTTCAAGTTTCCATCCATTACTACTGTGCAGGTGAACTGCCAGCTGGAGAAGGTCAGCATATGAGGATTGCATTATTGGAGCTACTTACTGGTCCAAATCCTCATTGGTATCAACATTTATTCCAGGCTGGGGGCATGCTGTGCAAAATAATGCCAGTCTGCCTTTCTCTGCTGACCTGGTTGTCCTGCAGAACCCATTCCATTTAAGTAGCTTGAGGTATTGCCATTTCCATGCAACCCATAGAGGCTCATGGTATCATCCTGATTGACCCTTCAGACATTCCATCACTTGGAACCAAAATACCAAATCTTACTGGAACAAGGTGTGGAAACACACTGGATGTGATCCGACAGAACTTGCTGTAATAGTTCATACTGGATGTTCCACATTCCAGGTTGTCCCTCAGGAAGTCATCCAGAACTGGGAATGTGAATGTGGTGCTTGGCTTCTCAAATGTTGAGGGAAATAGTTTGGCTCTGAGTAACTGTATGTATCAGGTTTCTGCAGTCTCACATTCACACCAATTCACTACAATGAAATGAACACCTGTGACATCCACAATGGTGAGATATGTTTAGCCTGCTGAAGGACAGAGGTGCTTTGGGTTTTCTTTGATATCTTCCACATCTTCCCACTCTTGATCATCCATCCCTCGTCAGTGGTGCTGTTCAAGAATTTTAGTCATCATCAAGCAGAAATGATAGCAGCCTGCCATCTTCCTGAAGGATTTACCTTTGACCATGACCCAAGTCACATGTGGACAACAACAGCTACCCAGCTGCTGTCCTTTTGGCACAAGTGACAGGAATCCCATCCAAATGATGTGTTTGGATTTCTGAAATGGATTGATCAATCTGGCAAGCTGCAGCCACCAGTGGATAGAACTTTGGCACCCCTCCAGGTTGTGAGGCAGCAGAAATACCAAAAGACACCCGCCCCCAAATGCAAAAAGAATCCTGGAAGGAAAAATGTCAAGGGCAAGGGTAAAGTGCAGGAAGAGGGAGTGGCAGATGATAGTGCAGATGATAGTGTGGATGACAGCATGGATGACAGTTTGGATGATCACAGTGAGGCTGAGGTGGATGATGTTGGAACAGATGGTCCCTCCACTAAAAAGGTGTGCTATGTGTGATTTTCATGCATGACAGATCAGCACTAATGCAATTCTGGTCTTCAGGTATCTGGTGGGAGGCAAAACCATGCTAAGACACCATTCCTTTCTCATTCCCACTCAAATCCCCCACCAGCTGATGGTTCCCATAGTGAGTGGCTCTCTGCACCTCCAGCCCATGCAAAGACCCCAGTGCATTGTCTCCAAAATAAAGTGCTAACTGACTATAATGGGAGGGAAAGCAATGGCCATGATTCTAATGATGAAGCTGATGAAGACACTTATTTGCCCACCCTATCCAATTCAAAGAAAATGGCAACATCCCTGAATAGTGAGCTTCCTGCTGTAACTTGTATTCACAGCAAACCCTGATCTGCACTCAGGGAATGAGTACACAACTGAACTACAGGACCACTCAGAATATGCAGATGAAGATGGATTGGAGAGCATTCCTTTCATTGACCACCCAACTGAGGAGGTGTCAACAAGCAGAAAAAAAGGTGGAAAGCTGAAATCCACCCTGAAGCACACACACCAGGCAAGTTCAGTCATGTTGAATCAGCTGTTATGGCTAACAAGTTTGCACTGTATATTAAGCAGGCTCTGTCAGAATCAAGTGAGCCAGACATGAATCGATGTCGACCTGGGGCCAAATACTTGTCCAAGTCCAACCATAATGGATCTGTGACCACCAATGCAGCATCCATGAACATGAAACAGGGTGTCCCTGGGAGCACCTGGAAGTCACCTCATGTCAGAAAGGTCCCTGCAAGGCCAGATGCAGATGTTCCATCTCCTGATGCACAGAGATCGCACAAGCAAACAGGCAGCAATCAGAAGCAGAAGTAGTTGTCAAATCCCTCAAACAGTCAGAGCAGAAACCTTTTTTGGAACTCATGTATGGTCTATAGAGGGCTTAGCCTAGTGTGACACATTAGAATACAAGTGTATGGCATGTACAGTAGCTCATGACACCATGGTGGCTGTGAGAGGCATCTTTGATATCAGAGAGAAGGATAGTTAAGCAGGACAGTTGAGCAGGACAATTGAGCAGACAGCTGAGTGGGACAGGTCTACATATTGGCCATGTGGAAGCGACTGGTAGCTATCTATGTAGGGAGATATTGCTGCTCATCTCCCATGTATTGCTGTTACCCAAAATTTGGCTCTGTCTGCCATTGTCCAACCTTGCTTCCCACAGTGTGAATGATATTCATGCCATTGTTCCTACAAGTTTAAATCTTGATTGATCATCAACCTATCAGTGAACCCATCATTGTTGAATATGTCTGCCAAACAGTCCTGCCAAGTTCATTTCTATCATCAAGGTGAGGTTGTCTTCATTGTTGGATCCAGTGACTTAAGCCATCCACAGCTAATGTAAGACCAATCAAGCCAAGGCAATCTAGCTCCCATGTGAAGCAGTCCAAAAATCTGGAGGAGACACTAGTACAACTGCACAAGTTGTGAGAGCCAACCATTCCACCAATTGTCTCAAGTGGAAGGGCAGATATGGCAGGGTCAAACATGGATATCATGGGCAGTGAGTGGACATGATTTCTCTCCAAGCTAAACAACAAATGTTCTTTCACTATAGATTCATGCAAAAGCTTGCTGGATCAGTTCCTGCAGGAAAGGGAGCCAACTGCTCTGGCAGAGGGCAGAATTGTGGCTGGTGAGTTGGCACAATTGCCCTTCAACCTAATGAACAAACTAATTTTCTAGTAATAGATCCACACAACAACTTGATCAATTGGTTCCTGAATGAATGGGAACCAACTGCTCCCCCAGTGGATGGTATGAATGTGGATCTACTCAAGCAATTGCTGAATGCACAGGAACCATTGCCACCACCAGTCATGCACAAGAAATTAAACAGAATGGATGGGTCTTCAACACCTGCACAAGATGTTACTATGCAGGTTGATTTTCTGGCAGACTTGCAGAATGTACAGGAACCATCTCCTCTGCCCATCACCTGCAAACCATCAAATCTGAGGGACCAATCTCCTCAACCTGATTCTCCAACTAACCTGCTTGCTCAATTGCAGGATATGAGGGAACCAACACCTCCCCCACTCATTTCAAATGTACCCATTGAATCTTTTGACTTGGCAGCAGATGAGGACAATGGCACAAACCATTTGACTTTTGGCATGCCTGAATGATCAGAGATGAGGGATCTTTTCAAAGAAATATGCAACAGTGAGCCTTTATTTGGTTCTGTTCATGTGATCAGTGATATCCATCAATTATGTAGGTGAACTTCCATCTGCACAGCAATCTCTTCAAATGGAACAATGGGGATTGGCACCTGTTCCACATTGTGATCAAGGTATGGGCATGAGCTTAATCTGATACACCTTTGACATTGATAATTTTAGTCCTGTGTGCCTTACATGCCACAGTATCTTGCTATTGTGGAAACACCACTCCCAGCAACATGCCATTCAATCCCACCCTTGATAGGCACCTTGTGCAGGCTGTGAATGCCATTGTGAGAGAATTGGGCACAGCTGCAAGGGACCAGTATGATGCAGCCTCTCAGGGCCTTCAACTTGTCAATATGCTCAATTTGATGGAAGTCATTCATTATCCACATTCTGCCTTTGAAAATTGTCCTGAGCCATTCATTGCCAGCCAATCACACCCATCTTGCCAGTCTGTGGTAGAGATGGGTATCCTCTACTTGACATGCCAGATCAAGGTGGCCTCTGTACATCTGAAGCAGACTTCTGATATTGCAGGATGGCCTGCACATTGGTTTGCAAACCTAGCAATGGACTTGGTAGGTTTTACATCAATTTTTCACAATGTGGGACTGATATATAATTCCTTCAGAATCAGCTTAATAGCTTGATTCTGGTGATGGTGTTGCATGCCAGTTATACTCCTCCCCTCCTAGCATGCTACCATGCATACCTCAGACACCAAGATGATGAGGTTAGCTTCCATGATCAAATGCAGCTAATTCCCCTTGGTGCATTTTGCATAATCAACAATATCAGCACCATTGTCCCACATTGGACCCCACATGCAGCTGAACCCAATTCTGGCTTTGCATTCCCTTGGTGGCTATATCATTCTGAGGAATATGCAGTGGATTCCCAAAGATTGCAAGGCAAGGGATTGTTTTCTGTGGCCTGAGATTTTTTTAAGGTATGCCACTTATTCTCATTGCTGCAAACAGTTGATGATGGCCCAGGGCTTATGGCCATTGCCTGAGGCGCCAATCACAGACCATCTTGATGGCCATATCAAGGAACAGGTAAACTACTGCATTCAAAATATTTGGAAATATGCTGATGTTATCAATGATTGGGGTCAACAAATTGACCATTTCTACACTAGGTGGTGGGCATTGTGTGGGTTGTTGGGCATGCCACTTCAATAGTTTACATGTTTTTGACTGTGGAGTTGGTTGTATATACATTGCTGTGAATGTCAATCATTTATGAGATACTGCCCATTCACATGATATCTGAACCCCTGCCCATCCATGCAATGTCTGACAATCTGCCCATCTGCATGATGGCCTGAGTAGGTTTTTTTTTTGCAGTTTATGATGCACACCCTTTAGCTCTGAGTACCTGCCCAATCTATGATGTCAAAGCACCTGCCCATTTGCAAAATCTTGGCAACACCACCCATCCAAAGTTCAAGAGCCAGCATATCCTAATAAAATACAAGATCCACATCGCCTACTAAATCTTACATTAAATTTTGCAGCTTCAAATCAACAGTTCTCCAGTTGCAACTGGTCTAGGTAGTAGGTTGTCCATCTGCAATGATTGACACAAGGGAATGTGCACTGACTGATGTACATTGGCATGCATGTAGTATGCCAGGCATGCTCTGTCACCATCTACAGCTCCCACCCCATGCTCCAATGCTGAACCTGAAAATGCAATGATTGTCCCTGGGTTGTAGCACAGCCACAGATTCAATGTTGGAATGACAAAGTCCAAGGACAGGTAGTTTCCCATGGTTACCAGCATGTCATACCATGGATCCCATCCATTGATATCCCTGTGGTAACAAGTTGCCTGATTCACCATCACAGACATGCTGCTATGTGTGGAGCTCCATATCAGCAGTATGGAGCTTATATCTGAATCTGCCTGCTGTTCTGCCTGTTTGCCAAGGAAGATCAATGCTTCCCTGCCATCTGCATACATTTGTGGATGGATGACATGCAGGATCACAGATAACAGGGCATTGGTGTCAGACATTTGGTCAACCCATTCCCTTGTAGAAGTGTTTTCCATCCTGGATTTGAGCAGCCATGAGGCTTCCAGGAAGCCATTTTGGGGCTTCAAGACAGATGAGCACTTTATTCACAAGGAAAGAAATGATCACCCACCCCATGACCCTGTTGAAACCATGTGGGTGACAGGTTGATGGCACCTTGCCACTCAGCATTATCATGGAAATATGACTTGTCTGTCTGCCATGCCTGTGGGGAAGCCTTTATGCTCTCCTGCAGTGGTTCCCTCAGAAGATGAAGGCAGTTCCATATGTCAGCCTGCCATTCCATTAAGTCAGTAGAATATGAGATTCTGCATTCTCTTACCCTTCTTTTTGGGCTGAGAGCATCTGGCAAATACCAAACATGGATGGTGTTTGAGTCAGTCACCAGAATGGATGGCTCAGTCACTTCTGCATATCTCTCAGCAGCTTCTGCATTGCAGGTTTTTCCACCCCAATTTTTCCTGACATTGACTGTGGAAAGATGAAAACTTCCATTGCACCATTATGATGGACTTCCTTGGGCAACAATAGGCCTGTGAGATTACTGACAATATGTGATCCACTTCACATAACACCAGAAATGGGATTGATATATCTGGAAGGGTGCAAGGTCCACTGAATACCTCCTCTTGAAATCTGGCTTTCATGTATGATGCAATGCAGTCTGTTAGTTCCATTTGCCATCTGTGGGGGGTTTTAGATGTGTCTTGCATAGTATTCATGCTTGGGGTGGATGAGGTCAGAGTTGTATAGTGGGCAAGCTGCTTGCAGCTTGTTGGCAAATTATGGCATGTTGGGACACTTGCCTCAATATTTTACTATGATCAAATCAATATGTTGTGATGCTATACATGCTATTGGTGTTGGACCTGTCTTATGTTGCGACAGGGGTGGATCTTACTAGATGGACCCACCCTTGCCTTATGGCAATATAAAAGATATCACTGAAGGGCCTGTCCATACATTATGACCATATAAATAATATTTCTGAAGGGTGCATCCTTATGTTGTGACTGCATAAATGATACTGCTGAAGGGCCCTTCCATATGTTGTGATGCTACAAATGATATTACTGATGGATCTTTATGTTGTGACAGGGGTGCATCTTACTAGACAGGCCCATCTATGTGTTGTGACACTGTAAATGATATTACTGATGGGCCCATCTTTATGTTGCAACAGGCATACATGTTGCTATTGATGGGCCTGTCCATGTGTTGTGACTGTGTAATTGATATTACTGACAGGCCTGTCTTATGTTGCAACAGGGGCATATCTTACTAGATGGGCCTGTCCATTTGTTGTGACAATGTAATTGATAATACTGACTGGCCCATCTTTATGTTGTGATGTGGGTGCATCTTACTAGATGGGCCCATCCATGTGTTGTGACCCTGTAAATGATATATATTGAAGGGCCTGTCTTTATGTTGTGACAGGTACATCTTACTATGGACAGGCCTGCCCATGTGTTGTGATGGTATAAATGGTATTATGGAAGTGCCCATCCATATGTTGTGATGCTATAAATGACATTACTGACAGGCCTGTCTTTATGTTGTGGCAGGGATGCATCTTACTAGATGGGCCTGTCTATGTGTTGTGATGCTGTCAATGATATTACTGACAGGCCCATCCTTATGTTGCAACAGGCATACATCTTGCTATGAACAGGCCCATCTATATGTTGTGACAGGGGTATATTATCCCAAAGATGGGCCCTTCCATATGCTGCCAACTCTGTAATCTATCATAGAGGGGGCCCTCTTTATGTTGTGATCCTATAAAGCATATGATGGGTGGGCCCATCCTGATATTGTGACTGGGGCACACCCTACCATGGACAGGCCCATCCATGTCTTACAGTAGCTCAGCATACTTACTTGGTCATGGGCCCATCTATATGTTGCAGCATCCTTACCCTCCACAGGCCCTCCCATATGTTGTGGAATTGCACTTACAGGCCTGTACATATATTGCTCTCACTATGGGCCCTCAGGCCTGTCCATGTGTCATGGCTAATCTATTTAGATGGGCCCATCGTGGGGTCTATATAAGTGTTGGCATTTTGGCATGCAGGCTACCTATATGTTGTGACTAAATGGACTATATGGGGTCAGAATGGTGTCCTTGGAAAGCCACTGTTGGGCAGGTACTGAAGATACCACATCCACCCAATACAGATGGGCAGAAGGCTGGAAATAGTCTGATTAATGCAAATACACCAATGGTGTAGCTTGTGAGGTCTGGGTCACTCAAATCAGCTCCAATTCATGCTGGAATGGTGTCCATGGCAAGCCACTGTTGAGGGGGTGCTGGGGATGCTGCATCCACTCAATCCAGATGGGCAGATGGCTGTCAATAGTCTGATTAATGCCAAATACATCCAGAGTGCAGCTTGTGAGATCTGGGTCACTCAAATCATCTCCAATTCATGCCAGCATGGTATCCATGGAAAGCCACTGTTCAGTGGGTGCTGGGGATACCACATCCATTAGTGACAGGCCTGTCTTTATGTTTCAACAGGGTACATCTTACTGGGGCTGGGCCCACCCATATGCTGTGACAATATAAATAATACTACTGAAGGGCCCATCCACATGTCATGATGCTATACACAAGATTACTGACAGGCCCATCTTTATGTTTCATCAGAGGTACATCGTACAGTGGACAGGCTTGTCCATATGTTGTGACAATATAAATAATATTACTGAAGGGCCCATCCATATGTTGTGACTCTATTCAATGATACTAGTGATGGGCCTGTCTTTATGTTTTGACAGGGTACATTGTGATGCTATACATGAGATTACTGACAAGCCCATCTTTATGTCTCATCAGAGGTACATCTTACTGTGGATGGGCCCATCCATATGTTGCAACAATATAAATAATACTACTGAAGGGCCCAACCTTATGTTGTGACTCTATTACATGATATTAGTGACAGACCCATCTTTATGTTTCAACAGCAGTACATCTTACTATTGACAGGCCCATCCATATGTTGTGACAGGGGTATGGCTTATTATGAACAGGCCCATTTATATGTTGTGACACCATAAATGATATTCCTCCTGGGCCCATCCTTATGTTGTGACCCTCTCCATGTTATGATAGGCAGGCCTGCCTTGATGTTGCAACAGGGGTGTAACCTACCAGGACAGGCCCATCTCAGGGTCTATATAAGTGTTGGTGTTTTGGCACACAGGCTGCCCATGTGTTGTGACTAAATGGACTACATGGGGTTGAAAAACAACAGTTTTTCCAGGTCTTCACCATGCTCAAGATGGCAGGTGCACCTCTTATCAATGAGATGCTGTATGAGGCTACACAGATGCAGATTCACTACCTGGAATCAACTTGGATTTCTAATGTATTGCCAAATGAACAGTACATGGGCTCTGTAGCACCCAGGAAGTCTATCTTTGACAGTGGCAAGTCTTGTATTTCTTCTGACCACTCCACTGCATTTCTCCTTACTGCCAAGCCCCACTTTCCTAGCATCCCTGTCGATGATGCAGCTCCCCTTTTGATACATGACCTGCAACCTGTGTTTGGAGACTTCTTTTTGGGCTGGTCATACACAAGCCACCATGGCTGCCATCTCTCTTCACCCAATTCTCCCCTCCCTTTCTCGCACTTTCATGCCTGGGACAAGTTTTGTATTCAGCAGCATTTGGCACAGGACCCCCTCTCCCTGTCACCACCTCAAACAACTCAGGCTTTCCCCCTGAGCACCAATATGCCATGGGGTCAGGCAAACACTATCCTGATATGCCACGAGAGTGGTGATGTTATTTCAGCCGGTCATGTGGATGAATGTATGCTCAAACTTAATGAGATTAGGCATGCATGAGTTACTTTTTCTTGGAAGCCTGCAAGCTTGATCTCCTTGTCATTGTTTCCTTGGTTTGCACCTTACTCTGATCCTTAGTCTTCTTGGAGCATCTGCCATGTCCCTCCTTTGTCATCTTAGAAGGCTTACTCACAGTGGCCTTCCTACCCAACCACAAATCACAGTCCATTAATGGACTACTCTGTTTGCCAGTGGAAAATGTCACACTGTGCTTGCATTTGAGTTGTGGCATCTGATCAGTGAGATTGTTCACCTGCTTCACAGGTGAAGGATCCAGATTTGCTCATAATTGCCTTCAGGCACAGCATTCTGGTTCTGAAGTAGAAGGCTGTGGTGAGGGCACTAGGGGACAGCCAACTAAATGATGAACCTGTATTTTTGGGAGACTGGACTGGAGATGGAGGACTTCCTGGCAATGCCCTGCAGCCATTTGTGTCATTTTCTGAAGCAGATTTTGGTGAGCGAAAGGAGGATAGCTGACTGAATGAAAAAGCTGTATTTTTGGGTGACTGGACAGGAGATGGGGGACCTCCTGGTGACAGCCTGTGGCCATTTGTGTGACATTCTGAAGCCAGGGGCTGTGGGGTATTTGGGAAGGACACCTGAGTAGGCAAATGATTTTCAGAAGGGCAAGTCCCAGAAGACAGGCCAGACAAACTGGCAAGATGTACAGCAATTTGTCACCTCATGATGGCAAGGTCATCATCATCATCATTGATATTGACATCATCACCTGTGGTGCCACAAACATTGTTAAACAATACTCTATACCTTCATGTCAGTATGCACTCCACAAGAGCCCCCCACACACCTGTTGTAATGAGAGAACAGCTCTTCAACCCAAGCCTTGTCTTCATTGTTGATGATAAAGTCAATAATTCAATAATACAACTTGGAAAAAGAGAATTGCCCATCAAATTCAACAAATTTGTCTTGCGAACAGATGCTGAAATGTGCCTGTGGAAGAGGGTAACACATATCATTCTAACACCATATCACTTACATGTACTGTGGCATATGTGATATGGTAAGCTTCTACATGGGTCATGTGGTGGATCTTCGCATTGCTGGCACATGTGTTGTGCACTTTGCTACCAGGCAAAGCAGAAGATGGCAAAGTGAAGATGTGTTTGAGGACCTGATTCTTAAATTAGTAGTTGATACACATGCAGTAGTATACACTTACTCGTTCAACAAAATATCCATGGAGGAATCCTTCATCACTCTTCTCAGGATTATAGTCCTTACTTGGGATGTCACCAGAGTAAAGAAATGCCAGCCACTTTTGGGTGGTAACAAGGATGCTACTGTTCTGAAGCTGCTTCCTCACTCTATGGAACAGTGAATCAGCTGATTGATAATGTCAAGTGGAATGGTACATACCCAGTTGCATCTGCTAGCAAAGCCTGCAGGCTCCTCACTGGACAGAGGAGCTGAGTGAGCTCTGCATGGTTGAACCCAAGCCTGTCTTTTGAACTCTTGGTGTTGACAGGTGGATCAATGAGTTTCTTGTCTGGATGGGGAGCTGCATAAGCTGAAATCATAGGCTTGAGATGACTGGCATCATCAGATCGCATCCAGCTGATCACTTGTTGCATCTGAAAGAAAGTCACTTGTTAGCCACATGATGCACTAGACTCGAGTCACCATTGACTTACCTCACACATGAGAAGCATGGTTTCACCACTCTTCTTCTTCTTAATGAGATCTATGAAGTACGGTGCCTGCTCCTTCAGGTAGTCATATATGTGCTTGTATCATTTGCTTTTCTCAGGGTTGCTGTGATCATAAGAACATCGCATATATGCTGTTAAATGTTGTACTTATGCTTTTCTAAGGATCTTATCATGGGCCTTTCTAGCACTTTCATCATTGGGTCATCAGTACTACTCACTGTATTGTCTGCTTCAAGGACACAGGAGACTGGAATGACTTCATTCAGGTTACAGTACATATCAAATGCACAGGGAATCCATCTTGCTGCATGGAGACACTGATCTCATGGGGTAGAAACAAGGCAATCCTGTGATTTCTTCAACTTTGACCTATCTGTAGTCACATCAGCTGGAGAGCACTGCATCAACAGGGTTGGAACTTACTTTGACTTATTAATCTTCCCATTATGGTGGTGTCTCGAGGATGTTTGAGCACTATCAGATTGATTGCTGTTAGATTCAGAACTATCAGAAGTAGGGTCAGGCTTGCACAGATGTCACATGGACATTGAGGTAGGACAGAAGGAGCAAGTCAGCAAATGCCAAACTCACTTGGCCCCCTTTGTACACTGATCTTCATGACTAATGTCACCATTAGCTCGTTCTTTTGAAGTTTCTGGGATGCATCATTGAATGCTCCTCAAGTAGTTCAAACTTGGTACATTTTTGTTCTTGTCACCCATCTAAGTTGACTGACAGCAGTTCACAGTAATTTGTACTGGAAATATAACTATTCACCAATGTCTCTGGCATTCATTTTAATCCATTCAAGTTGCCCGAAATCCCACTCCCTCCTTCTGAAAATTCTGATGTATAGCTGCTTTGGATGTGATGCTTTCTTCAAGACTCAGAAGCAGCTCTCAGCACACACACCCCAGTGTCCCAAGTTCCATGAGGTATTGCACCAAATATTCCATCTTGAATGCATGAGACATCTGAAAAGAACTTGTCAAGCTGATGCTGAACCCTGCTTACTGGCTCCCCCTGATGACATACCAGCAGGAGACTTGGATGACTATGTTGCATTAGCTACTAATATCAATGTAAGTTATTGTCCATATATCTGAATCTATGACAACTGTCATATGCACAGTTTATGATGGAGGTTGCCCCAGGGGTGGACCAACCAGAGCCAGTTCTGTCCCATTGGTCTGGTTGGCATATTTGCATGCCAGCTTGCTTCATTGACTTCCTTCCTGGATGTTCAACCCACCTTGCACACATGCCTCTCTCAGCCACTCAGCTACATTCTTTGAGACCTGACTCACCAGTTCTGTCTTTGCCCGAGTCCACCCAGTCCAATACACCTGCCACACTGCATCTCAAGCCATTCACAACTGACCCAGACACATTTGGACTATACTGTGTCTATGCCAACCAGCCAACTCATATACCTGATGAGTCACTTGGGAGTGTTTGCAATGCTCCAGGCCTGGATGGCTCATTTCCACCTACTTGCACCACTGACCCAGCATCTATGGGAGTTCCAGGTGTTGAAGGTGGCTGCAAACATGCAGCCACATTTGCTCCTTTCACCAACCTCACATGTGGTATTTTGATGGCTTGGCAGTATTGGGAACTAACCAGAAGTCCACTGCAGAACTCAACTGGTTGGCCCAGTTCCTGGCTCACCCCCTCTGCAATCCAAGGGAGCTCACTGGTTTCCACCACTTGCATGAGGCCAAACTACTTGACAAGCTCCTTGGCATGAACAACCCATTTAAGGAAGAATATGGATGGCATTGATCTGCTGTCATGGTTCACCTACCAGATGAAAAGTTGAAGTGGCCATCTGAGTCAGCTGCCCCCAAAATGATTATTGATGGAGTCTGGCATTTGGACCTCATTGACATCATCACAAGCACCTTTCCAAGCAAACAGTTCAAGACATTCCACACCATGCCATTCAGACAGTGCTGGCAGGTTAGTGATGATTGTGTAATTGACATACTTTCAGAAGCCTACTCCTCACTGGAAATGCTTCATGCACACAAAGACATCAATAAACTGCCTTGTGAACTGGATGGAGACCTAGAACATGTTGTCACATGCCTGATGCTTTAGTCAGACTCAACACACCTTACCAACTTCAGAGATGCATCAATGTGGCCATTTTATATGTATTTTGGGAACCAGTCAAAGTACCTAAGAGGGAAGCCAACAGCCATGGCATGTCACCATGTTGCTTTCATTCCAAAGGTATGGTAGCTCCTGTAGCTGGTACATCACATTTGTGCTTATCCCTCACAGCTTCTGGACAACTTTCAAGATATCTATAGGGGACATTATGGTCAAGCATCCTCCAGGGAGATTCTCACTCATTGCAAGCATGATTTATTCCATGCCATTTGGGACTTAATCCTCGACATATGGTTCATGGATGCTTACCAAAGTGGTATAGTCATATGGTGTGCTGATGGGATCACATGGCAGATATATCCCTGCTTTTTCTCCTATTCAGCTGATTACCCAGAAAATTCAGTTTCCTGTTGGTCACTGGGGTGCCATACTAATGCCATCCTAAGGGTCTTGGTAGCAGGAATCAAATTTCTCAGTAAATGTGCCTGTCCACAATGTCTTGTAGCAAAAAAGTCATTTTCAAAGATGGGCATGGCACATGATATGTGACACCATGTCAGGCATGTTCAGATGGACAGTATTAAATGGCAGGGGCACATCAGTCAGGCATGCAAGCTCATATTCCAGAAAGGTGCAGCTGTCAATGGAAAGCAAGTGGGATATCAACTGAATGAGCACTCCTATGTTCCAATGATGGTCAGTGTTCAGTGTAAACTACATATAGAAGACTGCTGAATGGAATCTATTTAAGAATGCATTCTCTGAATGCCTGCTACAATTCATGGTTAACTTTTTCCCCCTTCTGGTCATGGACCAGCTCCATGAATTCAAGCTTGGTGTACAGAAGGCGATTTTCACACACCTACTACATATTCTCTTTGTGGCAGGAGGTGATGGTATACAAGAACTCAATAAAAGGTAAGTACTTGTCTCATAATGATTTGACCAATCCCAATCTCCACTTGCATGTTCATTACTCAATACATTCACCAGATTTTGGAACATCCCTACTTTTGGTCATGGAATGATTCAGAAATTTGCCTGCAATGTGTCAGCCATGAAGAGACTCACAGCACAAGACTTTGAGGACATATTACAGGTTCATGCGAGCCAGAGACAAACATCATCTACCTATTTGACTTTGCCTGGATTAGTGTGCTATGCCTCCCTTCGAAAATTTGCTGCTGGAGCCTCACAACAGTCATGTACTCAACCTACTATTTGACCTTGCTACTTGGCATGCATATGCAAAACTTCAGCTCCATACATCTGACACACTAGACTTGTTTGACTCTGCAATGGTCTCTCTAGGTCAGATGGTCCATACTTTCATGAAGATGATGTGTGAGTACTACAACACACATGAACTACCACAAGAGACAGCTGTCCACAGCTGCCATACTGCAGCAATGGCAGTAAAGACCAATATATTGAGCTCAGCTGAATCATCTGGACCCAAACACAAATCCCTCAATCTGCAAACATACAAGTTCCACACCCTAGGTGACTATCCAAACACAATCCAACAACATGGTACAACAGATAATTTCACAATGCAACCAGTAGGATTGTTTTTGCACAATTGTAAAATACTTACAGATGAATTTCATAGGGAAAATTTGAACACAGGCAGTTGAAGTGGCAGTACCCACAAACTTCAAAGAACCATGCTACAACAATGGCATCCATGAGCAAACACAAGGCTCAAGAACAAGTTATTGACTGAATAGTCAAGTCTCTTGATAAATTGGCATGCGACAACACTGAAGGAAGTGAAAGCAGTGGTGAAAACCACCCAAGGCAGAAACATGAGGTCTTCACCTTCTCAACATTATCACATTGCAGCGTCATTGCAAATTCCTGTGGACATCCCTGGTTGGCTGAGTTCATTGGCAGGTGACAGAGCCACTGAGGTATGTCATCTGGTGTGCATGGCTGCATGTGACCAACTAACTCTTTGCAGGACTTTGTTGACCACCTCAAAGACCATCTCCTTGAATGCATTCTTGGAGTGGACTACACTGGTGACCCACCAAGCTTTTCCGATGCTGACTGCAACAATCTTATCATCTCACATAATATGATGTACAAGCATCAGACATTGCATGTCAACTATATGACCTATGACCTCTGCCAAGAACAAGACACCATTAATCCATGCACTCATGCTGATATCATGCTCTTGTCACATGAGACAGATGATTGTCATCACCCATATTGGTACACACATGTCATTAAAATTTTCCATGTCAATGTACAGTACTACTATGATAACAATGCCTCATCTGATGGGATAAAGCAGATGAACGTGCTCTTTGTGCAGTGGTTCAGCCATGATAACAGCAGACCAGGGGGATCAGGGTTTGCTGCATGCTGACTGTATTGGGTAGGATTCATTTCTGATGATGACCTGGATGTGTTTGGGTTTTTGGACCCAGATGTAGTCATTCATGGTGTCCATCTGATTCCAGCTTTCTCATTTGGACAAACATCTGAATATTTAGGGCCATCATTCATGCAGCCTGATGAGGACCTCCATGAGGACTGGCAATATTTTGATGTTAACATGTAAGTGAGGAAATAAATCAACATGGATGCATACTTAAAGCTCAGATAGGTTTGTTGATTGAGATATGTTCATGCAGTTTCAAGGTGGCAGCATTGGGCATAAGGTATCCAGGGAGTGGGATTCATTCTTACAATCAGACTGTCAAACTGCTGATGAGGAGGTCAGTGGCACATGCAAAGAAGCTGATACAGTACAAGGAGCCAAGGAGGACAACAAGATGAGTGGAGAAGAGGAAGATGATGATACAGACCTGGACAAGGATGAGGGAAGCTCCAGCAAGCCTGATGACAACAAATCAGATGATAATGACAGTGAAATGGTGGCAGGCCTCAATGATAATGAGAACTTGTATGCCCAGGAGGGATATGGGATGCTTTAGTTACTCATCATTTTCATTCAAAGTTGATGATTTTGTCTTCTTAGATGCCTCTCAGCTTGAATGTGTACACATATATTCACATTAAATCATCATATATTCAATGTCATTTCTCAACAGATGCAATTATAGTTACTTTGTAATTCGCATTACCAGAATTTGCCAATCTGCTTCCAAGTGGCAGTGGCCATTTTGCTTCTGACATGGGGCCTTACTACAACAGGGTAATAATGGCAGGCGAAATCAGGGCAACAACCATCAACATGCTTCAAGATGTCATCTACCTTGAAATCAATGGCACCCTTTCATCCTGGAACATGCATTACTTCAATGTCAACCTCACCACCCCTGGCAGGAAATGAGTCATGTTTCATCTGAAAGATGTCTGCAGTAGGTAACACAAGCTATCCTTTTACATTTAAATGTGTATTCTAATTGTTCCCCTATCCCAGGAAGCCTTGTCATGATGTTGCTATACAAACAGACAGCAAGGAGACAAAGGAGCAGGCCACACAAGCCAGTGACCCCTCCCTCACCCAAGCTGATGATACTACACTCACAGTAAAGTGTGAGCCTACATTGCAAGACATGGAGAATGTAAAGTTTAGGTGCACTGTAGGGTATTCTTTGTGGTTTCTCTACTGATGTCTGCTCACAGCCCATGCCCTGCAACTCCCTGCCAGGTATTCAAGCAGCACTCACCCTCTGAATATTTTGTCACTCCCCTTGTTCCTCCAGTCATTGTCAACAAGCTTGCTATGGCATGCAAGAAGCTTAAATGTTGCCAGAGCTCCTCTTAGGCTTTCAATTTCCCTCTCAGTACAGATTACTGTAAAGTGTAACTATGTTTTACTACCGAGCATGTCATAGGAGTGCATTCTAATGAAGTGATTGGCAAGGCCCGGAACAATGCACTTGTGGTGATATATATATTCGTTGATATGTACAGGCATGTGTGGTAGACGCAAAATACAGTAACCAGCGCACGCTGGATGTTGATGTAGATCGATAAATGCTATGTCGTTGCCTCAGCAATCGACAGGACATGCAGGGGTGCACAGTATCACGAGACCGACTCGCAGCGCGTCAGCGGCACAGCCATTCGAAAATATATTCCTTATCAGGCAATAGTGGAGTTTGACAATTTTGGTGATGGATAAAGAGGTTTTCCATGCCATTCTTAGTTACCAGTAGTTGCTGCACATGATTACCAATGGCATTCTGTTTAATCTTACAATGCACTTGAGTCATATCCTTGCGAACAGCTAATCAGGACTTGATCATCATGATTGCCACCACTTCCTGGTCAGATAACTGATAGTCCATGTACGTGATTACACCCGCATCTTTAGAATGGTAATTTGCTACCACGTGCTACAAGCTACTACAACTCGCTACAAACTGCTAGTTCGGCAGTGAGTTGCTACGAGCGGTTACCTCGGCTGACCGTTTCACTGATGATCTTCAACTTCAGTGTCTGAATCCTTCGGACCATCCTCTTCACCCCACCGCCCTGGGCACGGGAATTTAGAGGACAAACTGGCAATAATGAAGTCTTTCATTCCTATTTCTTGTCTTTGAGCAACAGATGCCCGCCAGTCTCCAAACATGTCTTTGTCCGCCCTCGTTCTACCGTTACCCGTACTTCTCCCTCAATAGCTTCATCGCCGTACGTACAGGCGGCCCGCGCAGCGGCGAATGTTAAATAGATGCCAAGAAGCGGTGACAAGTACGCATGCTACGATCAATCATAATAGAACCGTACACAATCTTATCCTGAGATATCTCTGGGGTGGGTAGTATTCTGCGTGAACTTTGACCATGGATCACCGATCCCTCCATCCCTCCTTTCTTCACGAGCCCCGTGGTACAGTTCATACATCGATACCCCTTCCCTCGCATTCGCCATGAGCCTGATTAGCAAACGTAAAAGGGCTGAGCTTTAGTGTGATGACGTGGACTAAATCATACCAGCACGCACCGTCGCAAATGAGCCACGTTATCATGCGGTACCTCAGAGCATGCAGCCCGGAAAAATTCACCAGCGATTGTCAAGCACTGAAAGGGAAATCGTAACTGTTAGCCGAATGTAGTGTACTACACGAGGAATGCACCTACTTCAAACCTGACTTTTTTTTCTGGTAGATCCATGGATCCATCTGTCGTCTTGTAGTGCAGTATTTCATGTACAACCTACTTCGTGTTAGAACATAGTAAAGAGGAGAAATACCCAACTTTCCTTCACTAGTACGTGCTGGATTTCCAAAGAGATTCCACAACGAAATGTCTCTAAGATCTGTGAGAAAATTGTCAATCAAGTAATCAATATGATCTATGTCACTGTACCTTGCCAACAATATCTTCCTCCACTGCTAGCTGCTCTGAAGAATCCTTGATTCTGTAGTACTTGTCATGCAGATCCTCCACCTGTTTCACCAGTGGTCGAATACTGTACATATACAATAGCATTTTGCACGGCAAACATGCTGCGGTACACACCCACTCACCTGTCAGCAACGTTGTAGTTACTCTTTCTCTCCTTGATACTGAGGTACCGTCAACCGTGCACACCACGTGCAAAATTCTACTTACTCACAAACTGTCAAGTGATTGCCCTTTTTCGGGGAAAGTGTTACAAATATCCTCAAGGAACTATTGCCAGGATGAGTAAACAATGGTTCTTACAGACGATACCTGAGCCACTTACCTCGAGGGCAAGGGTGTTAGTGAGCTTCTTCATCGTGCTCACTAACTTCGTTACTACTGAGAGCCACGTGTCTCCTCGACAGTGTGTGACCCCTCTCATCGCTCCAACCAACTCCACCACTAGTTCCTTACCACGGGATTCTTGTAGGGTTTTCGGCAGGTCGCTTGGTGAACCTGACATGTTTTTCATAGTTATATATCGAGAAAATAGATGACCTTGCAAATCGTTCTCACTATCCAAGAACGTCGTATTTGGCCCTTGAATGTGCTTGCCTGAAATCGAGGCCAGGTGTTCAAAGAAAGTTATGTTGCCTACCTACTGGAATCCTCAGCCTTGCACGGACTAGTAATGGACGGACACAAAAATACGTACAAGATCTTCGAGGTGCACGACACCAAATTTAGCCTTGAAGAACTCCATTGCTTCATGTCTGAATTCGCTGCGGTGTGCTGGTGGGTAGTTCTTTATGACGTTAAAGCGTTTCCTACATGCAGAAGGACGGTGTCATCTATGGCATAGCTGTACAACTTAAGTAGATTTACCTGATCTCATGGTATTCACTTGCCACATCTCTGTTTAGCTCACCCTGATACCAAACCCACGGAGTCGCAATAGTATACAATGGAGTGACCGTTTGTGGGTTAGTCGTGACATTACGAGCGTCTGCCACAATGTGGTACTCGAGGTAAGAAACGACGGTTAATGGTGGCACCGGCAGCGAACTCACAACCCTGCCAGCTTTCGGGGTATCGCCGCATTTGGGTCTTAATCCGTCCTCTGAAGTCATCGGTGAGGGCGCATGCTGAACATTGCACTACCGATGTCACCAATGAGTAGTCTCTCATCCGAGTAGACAACTGTTTCAGCAGATCAAGAACACGTGGAGTGTTTAGGAATGAGATAATTTTTGGTTCATTTAGAATTAGCCCCGCGTTTTCCGAGGGACGCGGGAGAGAAGTACCATAGGCTACAAGCCTGCTCGTGACCACGGGCTTGAGAGGTAAATCATTAGTATACAACCTAAGCTTCAAGTTGGATGCCTCCTGTTCTTCAAAGATGTTGCCTAGACGTTTAAAATTCCCAGTGTTGTTGCTGACGATGACACCATAGTCACCCACCTAATATATCCTTAGGCTTCGCAAACCAGAGTATACGCATTGGACTTACTTTGATCGATTGTTGTATGGGAGCAAGGGAAAATACCTCATGAGTGCCCTCTACCCGGTGATCGTCAAGGCGGCCACCGAACCATAAAGTTTCTCTCATGAGACAAGGGATTTCAGCCTTTATAAGACCTTTGGTGCCCTAGAAAGAATAAGATTTTGACGCCGCACTCACAATAGGAAGTGAAGTGTACTGACATACATGGGCTCCCATGTGAGTGTCTTGCAACGACCGCCCGGGAATTCGACGACATCAACTGCAACAATGCGATCGTTTGATTTCTCCCATCCTCCGCAAGCAATTCTGATAGCCCAAATGGTGCCGAGGAGGTACCCATGTTTGACGTGGTAAGGCTGAACTACTTTACCAGAGCACGCCTCAGTCATAAGGCGGGCATATTCCGCACCTCTGTTCCAAATCCGTTTGTAAATCTCCTCGGGATTGGCAGGAAGTTTGTTCCTTGGTTCATCGCAAATAACGTGCACCCAGTCCTGGCCAAAGCAGTAGCCGCATGCGACGGCGAAGAAAGTGTTCGAATCATTAGCGTAGACCACTATTGCAAGGGGATTGGTGCTTGACAATTTGAGCGAACCATTTCCGCATGTCGTGTTCGGGGGGAAGATGAGACGGCGGCGGAAACCATGAAGGGCTGTTGTTTCAACGAGCTTAAATGTGATACCACGAGGAGTCCCGTCTTGGTATGCAAGGTCCAGTTTCTGGCTCCGTGGAAATGGCTGTATGGGTCCGTCTGCACCGGAGTACCTGTAATAGACATGTCCAAAGGCTGCCAAATCAATCGTCAGCGGCATCAAGTTGTTCTTCCTGCGGCACGTCAATGCCACCTGGAAGATCGATGGACAGCCATAATAATCCGTAAGAGGAAGACGTATCCGTATTCCAAGATTGGTAACAGTGAATGCAGGCAGTTTGCACTCTTCGTCGGCACCGACTCCAGCGAGTACTTTTGCGCCTGACTCCCACTTTTTTGAAAGCAGTCGGTAGAATTCCTTCGGCTCCATTTGAATAATGTCGTGGCATCCTCTGAAGGCGATGGGACCGTCAGCTAAGACGCTACTGGTCCAACCCATCTCTTCTTTGGTGCTCCCACCGTCAGAACTCTCCTCTGCCCCGGTACCCCCAGCCTTATTGGCCCTCCAGGCAAAGACGCTCTGGTCATTCGACATCCGCATGAACTCGAGTTGCAGACGTTGAAACGCCTTCTTCCCCTCTCCATATAACATTGGCATGTGGACACCCAACAAACCTATTAGCGAGTATGCTTCGTCTTCGGCGAGCGTTGTCCTCCTCTCAGCAGCCCAGGACATGACCTCGGCAAAGCTGGGACTGTAGGAAGATAATCCATCCATCAAGACACGTGCCGGAACTCCTGTGATCTTCTCCAACTCGGTGGCCCTGTTTCGTTTATCACCGATTTCTTTCCAGTCCCTGTTAAAGAAGTGGAGTTCGGCTGGAGCTATCAACTCCTGCAGTGTCCATCCCCGTGAGAACCACTCTGGCCAGCCATTAGAATTGGTAAAAGTCGCAGAGTCAGCTTGGGTGGGAAAGTCAGAAGTATCGTGAAGGTAAGTGTAGCATTGCGTTGAGTTCTTGTACCAACGAAACATGGAATTGATCGCTTCAGACAGTTCCGAGCTGTTCCGCTTATCAATGCAGCACGTATCAGCCCATAGATATTCGAAGTGACCGTCTGCCACATCGCAAGCCTTGAGGATCTTTTGGTAACCATGCAGGTTCAGTATTTCGAACGCGTCATCCAATTTGGCGAGGTTCATCATCTGCACATAGTCGACTTCGTGCCCAGCAATCCACCGATGTGATAATATGCAATACTTTGTTGTGGTATCATCACAATTCGTGAAAATCTGGGTTTGAGTATCGACATCGGCTTGTTGTAGAACTTGCCTATGCCTGGCCAGGAATTCCTTTATTTTGATCAATCGCATCGCTTGCTGGCTAGCGAAGGTGCATCTCAACACAAGGTCAACGATTCAACCGCTGGTACGTACCGCAGGTCTACAGCAATGAGTTAGTGATTGGGAAGGAAAGCACAGATGAGGGGGGAAGTAGAGACCCAAGCAGTGAAAGAGATACAACTCAGAGAAGAAGTACGGCAACCACCATAGCTCAGTGCCAAGGGCCCTGAATAAAAGGGAAGTCTGAGCGCTCGTAATGCTGTAGATTAAGGTTTGGAGACCTGGTTGGCGACTTGATCATATCAGATAATGTTACCACCTACGTGAGGACAATAATCCAAGAAAGGGCACAATTACGTCCATACAACGGCCGCCGAATGCTGAGAATTTACTGATGGCAGCCACTTATTGGCATTGCCACACGATGTTACAGCTTGTTTCAGAACACTAAATCCAGTTACGACTACATACAAGTATCAGCTCTCAGCGCTGACATTTCGCTGATGGGTCGCGGGCACTCACCTAGAACCTCTTACTCCGCAGTGTCCGCCATGTCCAAACATGGCTTACATGTCATATGCATATGATAGGTGCATTTAAAGATTCCCCTGAGCCGCAATGACACCTACATCATCTTCCTCCAGAACCTCCAAGGAGGACGTTACTACGGAGGACCAAAAACAAAGATGTTCGGCTGCCAGGACATCAGGAGTACAGCATGAGTACCTAGCCTGCCATGCCAGTTGCTTACCTGGGATGAAGAGAGCCATCAACGTGGCTCCTATTGCAGGCGACTTCATGTAAACACCCTCAAACTTATTTCTATAAAGTGCAACCTTACTTCAAAAGTATGACATGAGTTACGGCCTGTTGTGCCGGTTACATACCTGGAATAAGAAAGTCACCAGCATGCTGGTTCTTGTTGCAAACGACTTCCTGTGGACACCCTCAATCACATACCTATAAACGACAAGCTTGCTTCAAAAGCATGACATGAGTCACGTGGTTATTACAAGCCACCTCCTGTAAACACCATCAACGATCAATCATAGTTACTCAGTTTGTTTCAGAAGTACAACATGAGTACGTAGCCTATTGTGCCAGCTGCTTACCTGGGGTGAAGAGACGTGGGTACAGCTCGTGTGGTGATGACTTCCTGTAGGCACCCTCGATCAAGTCGCTATAAACACCAAGCTTCTTTCCACCAAGTTCGGCGACGAATCACATACCCGCCTACGAAACGTCAACCACTCCCTCACTATATGTACCTCCTGAACATTAACACGCAGCAGTTAGAAGACATCCAAGAACGACGTCCTTATGCCATCCTATCGCACGCGTGGCGAGTAGGGGAGACACACTATTTTGAAGAAATTGGGACTGAGAGGGTGCGCACCCAACCCGGTTACGAGAAGGTTGAAATGTGCTGTGAGCTTGCACGGCAGGATGGTTTGGACTATGTCTGGATCGATATCTGCTGTGCAAATGCCAACACCAGTGCCGGCCAAACTGAGACGACGACATCAGCGTACACTTGGTTTCAACAAGCACAAGTATGTTACACATACCTGGATGACGTTGACAGCAGCGAGGACCCAAGGGAGGGGCACAGTACATTCAGGCGCTCCCGGTGGTTCAAACGCACATGGACCATTCAGGAGCTTTTGGCCCCAAAGCATGTGTTCTTTTTCGCTAAAGATTGGACAATGATCGGAACAAAGGCTGGCCTTTCGAGCATAATATCTGGGATAACAGGCATCCACGAGGATGCTCTCAAGTACCCGGAGCGCATCCCCTGTTTTAGCATTGCGACTCGGATGTCCTGGGCCAAGGGACGGACGTCGACCAGGGAGGAAGACAAAGTGTATGCGTTGATGGGACTTTTCGGTGTTAACTTGCCGATCTTGTATGGAGAGGGCGAGACGAGGACATTTCTGAAGCTTCAAAACAAAATCATGAAGACAACGGATGATCAATCTATTTTTGCGTGGCGCTCCGCCTCAGCTTCAGCTTCATCCGAGTCCCATGCCTCCGACTCAAGTCTCTTCGCCGACACTTCCAAATGCTTCGCCGACTGTGGTGATGTCCAACAAATTCCTTATGACCTGTGGTCAGAGTACTGCGCCAAACATTTCCGTTCGGAAAATGTAGCATATCCTCTGCTGGACAAAGTTCCTTCTTGTAGGGGCCTCCGCGCTATCCTGCCTGTGCGACAACGAGGAGATGGACTCGATGCACTTCTAGCCTGTGCACGAAGTCCTGCTGTCTGGAATGGCTCCGAATACATGGCGAACGTGGACAAAACAGATGCAAACAAGGCAGATCTAATTCAATGTATCCACCTCCGGCAATCCTATCATGGTTATGAACGGGTAGACAAAAACCATCTGGAAAGCGTCGGCGTCGACAATTTCCGGAAATTCAGCCTTCAGGACATCCATATTTGTGCCTCTCGATCGTTCCTGGGTGCTCCATCTCATCGGAAATGGCTCGTAAATAGTCTTCTGTGAGAATTTGCTTTTCTCAGCTGTTTCGTTTGTCTTGCTAACTTTCCTTCCGCTCAGCTATATCATTTCACCTTCGATTTTGTTCCTTCTGTACCAATCGCGTAAGGCTTCCCTATGATCTCTTCTTCCTTCACCAGGTAGGCGCTTTGTCTTTGCCGACGTTGACTGTTCCTGATTTTCCACCCGCTCCAGTGTTATGTCGTTGCGGACTTGTTTGTTTTTCGATGTGGATGTAACATCAGGCATGGGATAGTGTAGAGTGCAGAGCGATCTGCTTCGTTTCTTTCTAGACTGGCGCCGTGTCTAGGTGCTTTCTGTTTCTGAACTTACATCCCCAATGCGATGGCCTACTCATGTCTCCAAGACACCCATGATCATACGAGTCGAGATTATCGAGGCTGAGCTGGTCCAGGATTTCGCCTCAGCCAATTCTTCGTTTATGCGTGAGCTGGCGTTTATGAATACTCCAATGAGTGAATCTTCTGTTTGACTGTCATCAAACGCCGAAAATCGGTACCGTGGCCTACTTCCAATATACGGCAACAACCCTACGAAGATCTGCCGTGGTGTCCACGAGCAAGGGGGCGCAAGAACGCATATGAAAGACACTCAAAGGCGCACGCGGACATCGGAGGGCCGATGCAATTAGTGTGGCCCATCAGCAAAGCCGCCGCTTCCTCCGAAGCAGCGTGAGGGGAATTTAGTCCGGAGTATCCATTAGTCCGTGTTCCACTCTACATAATGTAATTTGTTTCCTTGTATAGTCACAGGTCATTCAGAACTACATGCCACGTACCACAGATGGAAGTCAAATGCTCTACAATTGGCTTCGGTTCACTACCTGTGTGTGCACTGCTAAATATTAGTCTATACACTTCACACTCGAATTCGAACCTGCGAATCAGCCCGTTCCCAAGACAAAGAAAAAAAAGAACTAACAGCCCAACCTACACACGATTTTACGCCCTTGTTAGCATGCAGGGGGCGACAAATTCACACAAAAGCGCCACGCGAAACCTTGACCAATTTCATCGCGTCCGCCGTCTCCCCCGCCCCCAACCGCAACATCTCCCAGTCTACCGGGTCGCTAATCTTCCTCGACCGTCCGAAATCGATCAACCTAAAACTATTCTGCGGCTCCATTTCGCCGATAGAGTTGTCACGCTGGATAGGCCACTGTGTAGGTAAGCCTCGCTGGACGAGGACGTTCCGCTCAAAGATCGACTCGTGTAGCCATCCAGCATCATTGAATCGGAGGAAGAGTGAGGCACATTCTTCGCGGTCGTCTTCTGAGAGGGTGGAGGGGTTGATGGGCTGGCCGCAGTGTTCCAAGAGGAGGATAGGGCTTAAGTAGGGTTTTCTAGTGGTAGCCTTTTCCTTGTCTACGTTCATGGTATTTTTGTCCGACAAAGCCACCTCTTCGACAGGTACATAATAGCCGTAAAACTGTGGCACCAGTGCATGCAGGGGAACCGGACTACAGATCGGTTTGATCAGATTATATCCGTTCCAATGTTGAAAGAAGTGATCGGGAAACTCCTGATAGTTCGCCGCTTCGCACGTAAGGTGAGGGTCATATGGAATCGAGAGTTTAGCTGCAACTTGGAAAACAGATGTACGCGGAACGGGGCTTTCACGGAACACGAAATGTGAACATTTTGTGGATGGATCTGACGGGGACTGCCAGCGTAGGTTGGGGCAATAAACCCGGAGAACGGGTATTTGGTCACTGGAGGTGGACGAACTTGGGGTCGTCTGCTTTTGTCCAGATTTGGATTGCGGTCCGAGTACCGTGATACGTTCTGAGTCGAACTCCTCATTGGGATCTGGTGAAACAAACATATCATCCTCCGGTTCTTCAGGCCCACCTTCTTCCTCCTCTTCCGCTGTCGGAGGTACCTCGCGCCCCGCCTGACGCATCATCTCGCGCCACCGTCCGGACCGCTTCAACTTGCGCACTTCCTTTTGGAGTTCCTCAGAGACGCAACTTTGGCATAGCTTGGGCTCCGTGAACAAGTCCCGAGGCAACTTCCACTCGGCTTTGTACACGATGGAATGATGACCCTTGCCAAGTTTCTCCACTGGTGAGAGGTACAGATGCGCCTCTTCAACACGGGTTGGTGCAGATGGTTTCGTTGGTAATGCCACTTCGTATGCAGGTTCGCCCCGGGCACACCCATCTTCCGTTGGCATGAACCTAAACACATCCAGTACCCTCTTATTCTTCCTCACACTTTCTTCCGCTGTCTTTTTGGATTCTTCGACGGCTTTGAGCATTGATGACCCAAAGCTGAGTTTATAGAGATAGACCCTAGGGCGCATATTGATCCATGATGTTTTGTCATCGCTTCTATCTCGGCATTGGTCAGTGTTGAGAAGAGAATACGGGTCGTGGACGTAGAGTGTTTCGGGTAAGAGGTGCATCGGGATGCGTTCTTGGAGTAGGACGGGTGGATAGGGGTTAGCAAAAGGGATGAATGGCCATGGGGGAGGATAGTGTGAAGGATGGAATGGCGACGAGAGAGGTCGGTCAGGCATGAGGACAGAGGATATACCATAATCCGGTTTTTCTGCTTTGTCGGTTCCCGTCTTTCCATCCTCTTCATCCTCTTCATCGTTGTCTGCGTCTTCCTCATCTTCATTGTTGTCTTCATCCTCTTTGTTGTTGTCTGCGTGTTCCTCATCTTCTTCATCGTTGTCTTCATCTTTCTTGGCAGCAGCAGCTATGGCAGCGACCCTTACCTCCTCCACTGCCGAATACACCCCAAACAATGGTGTGCGCGCCTCATAGCACTCAATCAGTTCTCCCGTGCCAGCAACAGGGATCTCACACGGGCCCTCCTCATTATCCGCCCATTCCAACTCATCTTTGCAATGTTCGACCTCGCCGTTCTCGCGCATCGCAGCGGCGATCCTACTCCCGCTGAGATAGGTGATAATACCGGGTTCACTGGGAATTGGTTTGATGGAATAAAAGTCGTACAGAGTGGCTCCCCATGAGCGGATACCGTTGGGAGCTACTTTGCCCCCTGGCATAAAATTCGCCTCGTACCAAAAGAACACCTTGCCTTTTGGGTCACGTGGCCAGACGCGGAATACGGCACGTCTTTTTTTGGAGTGGACGATTGAAGACGGACGTGTGGCGGCGGCGGGGACGGTGTGAAGGTTGGTGTTAGAATTGACGTAGTGCACGCCATTGATGTGGACGGGACCATCATCGTTCTTGTCGCCGTTCACTGTGGCAGCCGGCTTGCTAGCATCTTTGTTGTTGCTGGCTTGCTCAGTTTTGGTGTTGGCGGTGGGCTGATCATCATTCTTTTCATCGGCTTTTTTATTTTCCGTGACAGCTACTACCATATCGCGATCACCTGTGACAAGTTCATTGTCGACATCACCGATCAGGAACATTTTACTCACCGTCGGTGTCAGGGGCTTTCTCGGTCCCCGCCACAGTAACATGTGTGGCGTTGCGAGTGGCGCCGTCATCGTCGATACCAATGGATCTGCATCTGTTCGAGCGCGTCAAACAACGAATAGAATGGCACACTCGAAAGCGTACCCTTTGTTGGTATCAGCATCAGATGCGTGTGTACCAGTCAACACAGCCTTAGGCTCGGACGACGCGCCCACATCTCTACCAGATTCTTCAGGGACCCCTACCGCGGGTGGAACGGTGGGCGAAGCGCCGTCGTCGGTAGGGGTATTGGCATGGACACCAGTGGTAGCAGTGGTACTAGGGGTTGCGCTGCTAAGTGGCGCAGCCAGTACTCGTCGTTTTGCAGGGTATTCCTTCTCCAAAGCACGCTTGGCTCTATCGGTAGTAAGAAATCCGCGTTTCATGGCGTATTCGAATGTGGTTTGTACTATTGTCAACAAGTCGAAGGAAACGAAACGAATGTAGAGGGGGTTAGTTGGAATAGGAGTGGCGGCTTATGTCAGTACAGGGGGTACACCATATTAGTGTTGGTATATCGAGACCTGGTCAAAGCACTACGACGACGAAGACGATGATCGAACACCTTTCCACCATTTGCCCACCTTGGCAGCGGCGTATCGTGTACTCTTGGATACACCTGCACTCACGACCCCTTTCAGGGTCTGCACCGTCGCAGGGTACCGCACGATCTTGCACATCTCTGTACATGCGTTCATTAGCCACGCAAGAGAAACAAGAAAAGAACACACACCCTGTTGCAAAATCACTGGCATAGACTCATCGCCTGCTACACGTATCCAATACGCAAGCTCATCCGCCTCTCTCGAGACACCACTTCTCTCCTTCATACGCGCATGCACGCGATCCAACAGTCCCTGGGGTAACTTCTTCATGTGTGCTACCCTCGCTTGTGGACTGACATCCTGCTCGACGACATCCGACCCTGCTGACCACCTCACCCCCGGTAGTCCCTGTGCCAACCTCCAATACAGCTCTCTGAACTGTCCCTCCTGTCTGTCCACCACGTTCTTCACCTTGTTCCTATTCTCGGCGGGTAAGACCATCCGTGGATCGCCCATATAACTAATGGACGCGATGCTCATGAACAAATCGCGAGATGCAAATTGCGATGGGAGCATTAGCAGAGCGGTGCGTAGTGCTGAGGTGAGGTTGACTTGTTGCGTGAGACGTACGCGGGCGTCATCTTTGATTATTCGGAGAGGTTTGTGCATCCGACCAGCAAGATAGAGCGTTCTCCAATTGAGGAGATCGGCACAGAGTGTGTCGACAGATGTGACGCCGTACTTGATCGTCTGTGCATTCGGAATGACACATACACCGTCGTCGCATGTTACATATTCAGATATGCGGAGGGACTCACCACATCGTGCATTGGCACGTAAGTATTAAACCATACTCCTGGTCCCATCTCCTGGACCTTGGTAACGAAAGACGACCCCAACATCCGCGCATGGAGAGGGTAGTGACCAGGGTACTGATGCATATTGATAGAATGCCAATGGTCTGGATGGTTCACCGCAAAGATGAAATCGAGCATCGGTTTGTCCGCTCTGCTCTGCTTGCGTTTGTCCTCGTCGAGGTGGTCATATCCAACCTGTCCAAATACGCCTGAGCCATATGCAAATGCATACCGCACGGGCGCATCGAACGAGCGTACTATCTGCTCGAGAAGCGCCCGTGTTGAGTCTGAAACGGGGAGAAGCTGGTTCCGGCCAAATGTAGCTGGGAGGCCGAGACCCCGGCCACTGAGGTGGGGATGTGTGGGGTGCCGGGGGTGATTTGGGTCCGTGCGTGCGTAGTCATTCGACGAGTGGGTTGGGGTGCGACGTGGAATAGGGTATGACAAACGTGATGGGCGGGCTTTGGTGTCTTGTGAGGCAGGCGGAGGTGGTGGACTCGGCTGGGATGACGACGCCGGTGGGATTGGTGGACCCACTGCAGACTCTGACGTCGTCGTCAGTGTTCGCCTAATGTAATAACTACGGGCCACTGCCGTCAACGACGACGCTCCCAGTCTGGTCATTCCTTGTTGTTTCCCCTGCTTAGATTCCTTTGGTTGTCTCGGAGTGAAAATGAAGGAGGTACTGGCACGTGATCTTGGACAATGAGTGATATACAGGCTTTCAGCATACAAAATATGTAACTCGGTATATAAAAGATTTCAACATGTAGAAACCCTGTCCTGCAGAGAAAAGAGAAAGAATACAAGAAAGAAATACATGGTAACACATATATGACCACATAAACACAACAAGAGTTCACCACGAGAAGAAAAAAAAAATCATACCCCAACCCTCCCACTCCACAAAACCCAGAATGGATTACAACACAGGGGGAACCATCCTACCGCTTTGATGCATTCGCATACGGACTCTTCGGTTTCGCAGCATCAGCAGCAGCTTTCTGAGCGCGTAGAGCAGCGCTTTTATTGACGCGAGGGGCAATCGTCGGCGCTTGAAGACTGCTTGGACGACGCGAGCGAGATGTAGGCGTAGGCGCAGTGGGGCTAGCCGCGTGCGGATCGTCAACGTCTACAAAATACGCATCGGGATCGCTGAGGTAAGCATGGCTGTTAGAGGGAGAGGACGTCGTGTTCGAGGTGCTCTGAAGACCGTTCGTGCCAATCTCAGAGCCAACCCCGACTCCGGGAACACGAGACGCAAAACCCGCTTTTGTTATCGCGTACCCCCCGACTTGAGAAACCCTGGAGGACGCCCGAGAAGGTGGAACCGTCGATTGAGATCGAGCTGAACCGATATTGGTGCGGGAATCCCTATAAGCACTCATCACAGACGAACTGCGTGAATATGCCGACCCCGATCCGGGGGTTTTGGGTGCCGTAGGTGTCCGGACTTCATACCAGGCATGATCCATCAGAATAAAGCAACCAGTGAAGAAATCTTAACGACAACCACTCACACATGAAACTACTTGGCGGAGGCGCACCCTCTTTCCTGAGCGCTGCACTCCTATTCGTGCGCGGTAAAATGGAAGGCGGTTGGGAGACGCTACAGACCGAAATCGTTTCACTACGTTTATGACCCGGAACACCCTCGAAGATGGCCTTCTTCGGCTGCGGGGCTTCAACTTCAATTTCGGCTCCGTTGCCCTCTCCCGCAGGCGTAGTGGTGGAAGCGCCTGTATGTGGACTAACAGACGCTCTCGACAGATGTGACCCATTTCCTCCGTTCACGGCTTTACCACCGCTTCCGACAGAAGAGGGACCCTTTTTACCAGGTGGGGTAGCAGGCCTCTCCAGACCCAACCTCAGGGCTGCCGCCTTCGTCAATCTCGGGGCTACCACAGGTGGTCTTGTCGATGCTACACCAATCGTCTCGGCTCGCTTGTGACCGGGTACACCTGCAAACGTCTTCCGTGCTCGCTCCTGTGCATCATTACTCACGGCATTCTCTTTGTTCGTGTAGGTAGGAAGACGGCCTGTGCTAGCCGTTCCCATGGTACTAGGTCTGGGTCTAGGTTTGCCAGGTGAGCCGGAAGAAGTTGCCGCCAGTGATTGTCGTAGGAGAGCTGCTTTAGTAAGGCGAGGAGTGATGTCGGGCGTGAGATGCGTTTTGGGGAGTGCACGAGCGCGGAAGGGTGACTTTCCCGCGCCGTTGGAGGAAGAGTTGGTGTTGGAGGTGCGATCGCTGAGCGCGAGGGTTGAACGAGCGTCCATAAATGCAGGTGCGCGCGTGTTGGATGGTCCAGCGGCACTGCCGTCAAACGTGGTCGGATCTGGTAAAGCAAGACGGGCTTCTAGACCGAATTGGAGTGCTTCTAGCACACCAGAATTGATCGAGCGTATAGAACCTGCATCGAACTCTGGCACCATCCTATGAGCCTGTCTATATTCATTTGGTACGTGTTGTCTCGCTATTTCAGCGTGTCCTCCCTCATCTACGAGCGTCAACCCTCCTTCCTCATCCGGTATGGGCGGTAGTTCAGTTGGAGGGAAGGGCGGGCTCGATGCGAATAGAGCTGCTATCTGCATCTCGACTTGGGCATCTGTACGTGCGGCGATGAGGTCATTGTCGAAGGAAGAGAGGAGAGTGAGCAGGGTTTGGACGGCGGGACGAGAGTGGTCGAGAACATATACCCAGACTGGACCCCTGTGTGCGTAGTGGTTCTTCAGTTGAGCATGGACACACGGACGCGAGATGGAGACGGAAGAGAACGCGGGGAATTCAGACTCACTCGCTGAGAAAGTTGGCGTCCGAGTCGAACAGTTCGTAGAACGTTTCAGGATCGGTTTCAGTATCGAATTCCATTGGGCGCTCTTTGACAATCTACGTAAGAGTATCGAGTGTCAACATGTCGTATATTCGAATTTCGGGAGGGGGAAGGAAGAAACGTCAACGAACCTCAAATTTGGCCTCCAAGAGACCATGTTCGATGTCCAGCCTGCGCGGGACAGCGTGCGTCTTGATGATGGCGACCGTGCGCGACATGGCTGCTAAAGTATGACTTAGGGAGCGGAGGGCGTTTGGGAAGGGAATAGGAAGACACGTATACACAGCAACTACGATGGAAAAGAAAGAGAAATTTGAAAAGCGTGAATGTTTTGATTGAGTCGAGTGTCTGTTGAAACGTTGATCAGCCGGTTGCGATGGCACCGCGACGCGACGCATATTTGACGCGACAACCGCCATCTCACGATCATGTCGAAAGCACGGCACCGGGACTGATGCTGATAATAATGCTCCCTGCAGTCCTAGTGTCGAGCCTATAATCCGTGCACGTCGTCCATGTTGACTTACCCCCACCTCGTATCACTGGTATGAGTTAATATTGTGTATTCATGACTGCAACGATCATGATGAACGATGAGCAGGCGGGTCTCGCAACCGACTGAAATGAAGGTACTGAGCATCGCATTATGATATCACTGCAAGTATTCGTCGGAATGAATATGGTGACCCGCATCACGGCAACCCTACTTCATTATAAAACATTGAACTCGGATATAATACAGCTCGGACTATCACCGGATCTCCAGTACCTTCATACCAATATCCGTCAATGACATCACCTCCCGTCGGGGAATGAGAATCTCCTCGTCAGTAGCCACTCTCTTGTATGTATCAACGGACTGTTTCATAAGTAGCAACGCTCTGAATGGATGTTCGAGATGGACGACTAGTCGTAACGCCCGAGTGTAATTGTCCCATTCCGGTCGACTTGTCTGAGCGAGGAGTTCACGAATCCAAGGGTATACAAGCACTACCTCACTCTGCGCCGTGAATGCCGTGCATGAAGTTTTGAACTGAAATTGGCATAATGCTGTTGCCTGTGCTTGACAGACGATATTTTGACTAGAAGCTGAAGAGGCTTCATCATTTCGCGCGGTGTATACTGAGACAGAAAATATGATGCATGGCAGGGTAAGTCGCCGATGAGTGAAACCTATCGAGCCAAGGGCGGAAAGACTTTCGAAAAACATGGTGACATCCCGCTGCGGTAACAGGACCTGCAGTTTCGCAGCTCTCGCTTCCATCTCATTCTCTGGAATGGGTGGGGGAGTGTAGGGGGGATTTTGGTAAGCCGAGATCTGAGCAGGAAGGCAACTGTTGAACTGCGACGACTTCCCAACCCAGTCTAGCACAGCTTTGGCGTCACCTTCCCGGTGCACAATCTCCTGCAAGAGAAGCCCCAGCGCATCCTCAGGGTCGCGATACTCGGGAATCAAATCACTGCTGAAGATCCCAATCAACGCGTATGCGATATCGGCTTTCTCTGTGGCTTCGCGAGTCGAAGCTAGACGGAGCTTAGTTCGGATGCTAAGCGAATGCGGGGAGAAGTCAACGAGGGTGTCTTGGGTAACGTCAACAGCCTCCGCCAACTCCCGCATGATGTCAGGTGATTCCTTGTGGTTGGGCCGAGTGTCCTCCCCATAGAGTTTCCAGTCCCTGTCGTAAAAACGGACGGATTTGGGTGCGAGGAGTTCTTGGAGTGTCCAGGCCCGTGTCATCCATCTATTATTCTTGAGAGTGGACGATGTGGGTGCACGAGCGAGGAGTATGATAGTAAGAGCGGAATCTCTGTACCAGTTGAACATAGAACGTATTGACTTCCTGTAAACAGTTTCGATCGTCTTATCGATGCAACAGGTATCGCTCCACGCCCATAGGTATCCTTCGGGGTCATCCCGAGCTCTCTCGTAGAAACAACGAAGTTTATGCTTTAGCGGGTGCGGATCGAGCTCATAGACTGATTTTTCAGAGAGGTCTTGAAACGTGGGTTCTTTCCCTTCCCAAGTATGCGAAAACATGACGTAGCGGAAATATCTTGCTACCACCTTCTTGATGCGATTGCTGTCTAGCTCCGTGGACATGGACGAGACAAGTTCATGGAAGGTGTCGTCTGCTTTGAACATCCGGACACGAGCGGTCGCATCGCAGAGATTTCCAGTTTTGACATCGATGAGTACGAGCGGAGATATTTCGCAGATGGCTTTGATCTGCCCCTCAATTGTTTTGATTGTCCCAGCGTAATTCGAGCGCAACTCTACTGAAAGTAGTCAACACCCGGTTTTCAAGATGTACACCGAAGAGACTTACGGCGGATACTTGGATCGGCTGACTCTTCCACCTTTGTAACCATCTTGTCCAATATTTCGGTCGCCTCTCGATAACGGCGAAGAGCACGCAACGCCACATATCTTCTCTCATACCCCCACGGACACAACTTATCCATGTCGATTGCCTGCGAGCGTCGTGGGTTTAGGACTGTCTGACGAGGATTAGGCGAAGAAACCTATACCTGATTGGCATCTTCCAAAGCACCCTGCCAAGACTGTTTGAATGCTCTTGCCTTGCTCCGCTTGACAAGAAGACGAGCAGAACCGGGCGGGTAGCGAGCCATCAAGGTCAAGTCCTCAGTAATTGCCTCATCCACCACATCGCTGGCCAAATCTATTGCCGAGAAACATCTCTTTGCGAATTCTGGGACATACCATTTGAGTACATGGAGTGAGCAAGTCACACCCGAACCCACCCGATCCACAATCAATAACCCGAGCTTCTGGGCAAAGGTCTAGTGACACAGAGTACCAAGTGATGGCATCGTCATACTTCTTTCGGCACATGGCTTCGTCACCTAACTTCTCTAAAATTCGGCGGTAGCTATCAAGCAAGCGTAGCCACTTTTGAGGTCCAACTACTCACCGCAGATCCAACCAAGGTCCGCTTTCCTTAATTCATTCTCTTCGTCGAGGTGATTGTCGTTCATTTGGAGAAAGTTCATCACCTCTTGCGTGCGTCCGGAAGCAAACAGGGCTTGGCACATTAGGTGCTGAACCATGTGCACTAGATCGTAGATGTCCCAACCGAATACCTGTCAAAAGTGCATTGATGTGTTTATCATACATCAAGCACAGGCGGACGTGTCTTACTAGTGGTAGTGTCTTTGCTTCTGGAACTTGGAGAAACGGGCGAAGATCAGGTGCTTTCGCTAAAAGCCGTAGACCCTCGTTGTATTCCCCTCTCTGCATGTAATGCTCAACCAGGAGGAGTAGCTTGCGTGTCTGCCCAAATACATGGGATCCTACCAACCGAAAACTTTGCGTAAACACATACTTTCACCCACGGACAGGAGCAGGCGTCTTCCAGCGGCAAAAACTCAGCGACCTCTGTCCCATGATTTAGTTTATCACGAAGCTCCAGCTCGAACAAGGTGATGAACTAGAGCCAAGAAGTCAAGAACTGAAAGAAGTCACAGGACACGCTTTCTACCTTGACGCACTCGACAAAGTTCTTGGCGTCACCATGGTGGACAGATGCAAAAGCGGCTATTGTTTCCGTTCGTTTTCCCTGCCCAATAAATGCCATAGCCTTCGCGATGTGAGCTATGGGTGGGATCTGAGCACCATTATTCTGTCCCTACGCTAGAATCAGTGGTCACGTCTTAGCTGGAGGGATGAGAAACTGACTCACAATGGCCTCTCCAGCATCATCCAAAGCTCCATTCAAGTCCCCCCGCCGCACTCGAACGAGCGCGCGGTTAGCACGGGCATAGCAAACGAAATGCTGGTATCGTTTGTCTTCAATTTCCCTCGATAGGATGTGCTCTACTTGCTGTAGTTCTCCAACTTTCCAAGCTCGGTACGCCGCGGGACTGACATATGTGAACTGTCCAAGGTGTGACGGGTATCAGTAGACCAGTGTCGAAGAATCAGACATACAGGTTCCGAGTCACTCAGCAAAGGAGCGAGACGCTAAGGAAAGAAATGATACGAGATGAACTTGTGAAGGTTGTGTCTGCTTACGTGGAAGAAGTAGGAAGCCTCAACGAGTTTGGAGAGGCTTCGTATAGATATCTTCCTGTCAATTCCACTGCTGGCCAGATAGAGGTCGTCTGGAGAAATGGATGCTGAAACACATCGGTTGTACGAGCGAATGGGTGTGCATGCAGGGGTATTACGGATATCCCAGATGTCAACCGTTCGTCCAGGAGCCGAGAAGGAAACAAGGAATTGATCACTGTTGGAGATGCGAAGAGAACTTATAGCATCGTCCCCGGGACGAGGTTCCACGACCTTCGAGGATTTTTGAGTGACCGTATCAAAAGAACTAATTGAACCGTTGGAACAGCCAGCAAATAATCGTCGACCATCACTAGACCAAGCGAGTGAGTGCGTGGGTGAGCCATCAATTCGGATAGGTGCTAATTGATGCCCGGTACGAGCGTTCCAAATCTTGACACTACAACCCCAGTGAGCACAGGCTGATGCGATGTGGCTGCCGGCTGGCGAGAACTTGACTGATGAGACTGAGAATGAGTCGTGATGCATCAACGGGCCCGGCACAGGAGGAAATCCAGGTTCCCCCAATTTCCAGACTAGAATCGTCCCGTCGCTTGATCCGCTTGCGACGTGCAGTGAGGATACGTCCAGGGCTGTTATCATCCTTCCATGCCGCTCTGCTGCCTCGCAACTTTTTTGAAGGCTTGTGTCCCAAACCACCACCTTTCCATCCACGCCCCCAGCGACAATCAAATTTCCGTCCTTGGAAGAAGTAATAGCATTCACTGAAACGCCAAGATTCATCAGTTGCTCCTCCCCGTGGCCTTCTATGTTCCACATTCGAATCGTTTTTTCGGCCTTGCAAGCACATACTACACGCTTCCCGTCAGCAAGGAAGACCAGGGACAATATCTGCCCTCTGGGACCGTCGATTTGACATAACGCATCATCTTTTCTCAAAGTCAAGATCACAACCGCTAGCATTTGCGAAGTACAGGATTAGGCTCACCAATCGGCCTCTCTGAACCGTAATCTGGCGCTCTATCCTGTAGTATGGCGCCATCGTTAAGAGTGTGGTATCTCGGTTCTGGAATTAGTATATCGTCGTGGTCAGCTTGGAATGGGGGAACGGGTTATTTAAACTTTAGATTACCCTCAAGTGGTTTCCGCCATTTGTTACTCAACTTGAAAAAATAGAGACAGCAGATAGTAGCGAATAAAGTGCATATGAAGGTTCGGGGTGAGTCGTCCTCAAGTCGTCGAGTGGGGCACTCGGCTTGTTCACAACCTGGCCTCGGCTCGAGCCCCATTACTGCAACATGAGAGCGTACGTGCTAAATGCATTTGGGCCTCGTTGAATCCATGCTTCAAGTTAGCGTCAATAGACTGTCCCACGCGGGCAGTCGGACAGCTATATTTCCTCTCGCCCAACCACGGGGTCTGGATTCCTTCACCCTTTCCAAGCCTATTCTAGTTGATTTCCTCATCAATCTTTTTGATCATATCTCTCGAGAACGCAGTCAACGCCCGGCTTTCAATAGGCGTACCGAAGAGACTTATGGGGGGGGTACTTGAATAAGTACTAGACTCTTCCGTCTCTGTAAAGAGTGCAACGCCACGTATCTTCTCTCATACCCTCACAGACACAACCCATTCACACTGATTGCCTGCGAACGGCATGCATTTAGGACTGCCTGATGAGGATTACGCGAAAGAAATCTTGACTTGGTCAGTGTCTTCCAAACCATCATCCCAAAACTCTCTACATAAGTACTCTTGCCTTGTGTGATTCCAATGCAAAGTTTAGGACTTGCAATGTAGGCACAGAAGAACCTCCTTAGACATGCTACAAGGTTATCAAGATGTTGGGGTCTGTTATTTGATGTAGGAAAAGGAGTCCCCATAATCTATGTTTTACAAGCCCTTTTATACTGTAGACAGTAGGCATGAAAGTGTCAACATAGATGAATGGGATGAATAGGATCAACAAAAACTTCTGAGAACTTAGTGAATCTGTCATAGAACAAATATCACATGAGAAAAACACAACCAATCACTGCAGAAATGAGATTCTGTCAGTACAGTAACACAGTAGTTGTTTCAATGTTATCAGACACTTGAAAGAGTATTCTAAAGTGAAAACAAAATATTTTCTTATGATTTGAATTACAAGCATGTTATAATTTTTAATCCTGAGGGTGGACTCACAAATTTTGTCTAAAGTTTATATGGTAACAAACATTAAAGCACCTATCTAAATGTGATTGAAAGTAAATATTAGGAGGATATCAAAAGATTATTGATAATAATATCTTAGTCCAAAAATATGAACAATAGCGAAAAATTAAAATCAGAAATAGCTTCTAAGCCATGCATCATTTAATATTATGTAATGAATTATGGGGTGTATCAAAATAATATATTTCCTATAAAATACCGCCTTTTTGTGTGCAAAATATTTTATTTTGATGGATCTCATAATGTATTTTGTAATATTAAATGATGCATGGCTTGGAAGCAATTTCTGATTCTAATTTTTCGCTATTATTCATATTTTTTGGCTAAGACATTATTATCAATAATCTTTTGATGACCTCCTAATATTTATCTTTCAATCACATTTAGATAGATGCTTTAATGTTTGTCACCATATAAACTTCAGACAAAATTTATCAGTCCACTCAGAATAAAAAATTATAACATGCTTGTAATTCATATCATAAGAAAATATTTTGATTTCACTTTAGAATACCCTTTCAAGTGCCTGATAACATTGAAACAACTGCTGTGTAACTAGACTGTCATGACCATGTGTTTATCCTAAGTCCCTACTCACTCCACACCATACTCCACCAGTCATCTCACTCACTCTGCACCAACTCTGCCCTCACTCTGTCATTCACAAGTCTCCTCCACCCTGACTGTTATCAGACTTGGTACCAGCCTACCATCAGACCATGTGGACTGTTTTCCAAGGGGTCATGTGACCCTTGCCAGTCCAGCCTTCAGACTTCTCCTTGACATCATGCAGTCAGGTTACTCTGCAGTGTGCACACCTCATGGTTTGGCACCTAGACTGTTGCCTTTTTGGTTTGCTCTATGTTACCCATTGTATGTCCTCCATCTTCCCTTCATTTATCATCCAGGAAGTTTTCACTTGAAAATTTACAAGTCTCCATATGTCAGTTCTGGTTCTGGTTACTGTACCTCCATAGTAGTATAAAGGCCTATACAGTACTCCACTGCTCTTCAGTATAAATATCACCTAAGTTCCTACTCCATATCTCTCCATCTTCTGTCTGGTCTCTACCTCTGAAATATGAGGGCTAAGATCATGCAAGGGGGTAGCACATGAGCTAAACCCAATGCCCTCACTCTGCTCTGCTTCTGCCTCAGCAGACTTTGTCCCTGCTGATCCTCTGCTAGTTGGAGTTCTGTTCATCTATGTCAGACTTGCTTCTACACCTCTCCCCAGACCTTGTCTAGTGTTGGAGTTGGTCAGAGTAGGCCTGGACTTGACATAGACCATGGAAGGTAGTCTGCCTGTTATACAAATGTTGCTAACCATATTCCTCAACCAACTCTGACTGTCAGAAATATTTGGGAGATATTCTGTACCAAATCCAGACTTTGTGATTTCCACTCAAGCCTTCATAAACATCTCAACATATGGTTTGGAGACAGATCACATGTCCATACTGAATCTGTCATTCCAACAAATCAACATATTGTCTGTCTACATCATAAGGACTCCTCATCTACCTGGATGCTGACTGACCTCCAGGTAGGGGGATGGCTGATTTTCTCAACATCCAGGCATGCTTCTGCTTGCCTGCCTGTATGCCATTACACTTTCCAGACAGGTCATTGACACTTTGCAAAATTTTCTTGAAGGCACTCCTCCCCACCAACTGTTACACCTGGATCTGCCCTCTTGCCATTTCTGGTTGCACAATACTTATGTCTTCTCATGTTTGGGCTTCCATGGGGCTGTGGTGGTTGCTACCATCATCTTTGCCATTGTCTGGGTCATACAGCATCCCTGGAGAGGTGGGTTTGTTTAGAAGGGTTGCACAGCATCATTGCTGCACCTTGAATGTTGCCTTGTATGTTTCCCCAGTGTTGTTCCCTTGTTTATCCATGTATGATAAGTTTGATATGTTTCACTCCCATTATTGTCCTGCCCCCTTGCTGTGCATTCCTAGTTGCACTGCTAGTTTGGGCCTTTGTTCCTTCCAGTACTGAGCTATGTTTATCCCCACAGTGATCAACTACATATAGGTCTATTGTGCACCCTCTGCAGAGAGGTATATAGGTAGAAGCACCATACCCTGTACTTTAGTTTTTTGCTACCTTGCAAATCCCCACAGTTTTACTCTCTTCTGGTCTCCTTCATGTTGGGTGTCTTCCCCTTCAACAGGGACCTGTTGAAGTAAGAGTTGGTAGTGGATCTGTAGGGGTTATGACAAGTTCGGCCCATAGTGTGTCCCTCTGCTTTGTGCCTAGTTTATTTGACAAAGTCACCATGTCAGAGCATAATGAAAGTGAAAAACTCTTGTGGACTTTACAGAGCTTGACAGACACCAGTCTTCTTGCTCTCATGTTTCCTTTGTGCTATCAAACATGGAATCACACCCTTCTTGTCTTATCAATCATATCAGTCTACAGGAAGCTATTAGGCTGTAACTACCCTCCCTAGACCATCCCTATGCTGACAGGTTACCCTCAGGTAGTAAGCCCTCCCTCAGCCTTCATTCACACTTTTTGTCAAAGTGTCTCCACCTTCTTGCAAACCACCCATACTGCCTCCTCACCCTAGAGGATTGTTTGGAAGAGGTCTCAGAGTCAGGCCACCTCTACCCCCACACCCCACTGCTGCTTTTCTGTCTTGACAATGTGAGTCAGAGGTTGTCACTAGTTCCAGAGAAGAAGACAATGTATTGGAGTCCACAGATCTTGGATCAGTACTTGATGACAAACAAGAACTGGAGATGTCTGGAATGGAATTAGGTCATGCAGAATCTGTGCTGGAGATGCCTGAGGCTCCCAGTTGGACCTTTTCAGAAGCACAGGTCACTTCTATGATTCAGGCTGTGCAGGAAGAAGCCACACAAATGATGTTGGCGAGGGATCCCTTTTTAGGCAGCACCCCTAGTGCCAGGATGCTAACTTGGTGGTATGCCCAAGAGTTTGGAAAAACCCCAGAGTTCCCCCCTGGAGGGAACAGTAAGGGAAAGAACATTGAGGGAACCAAAGGAAGCATGCGTGCTACCCTACCTAACAGAGAAAGGGAGTTTAATATCAATTGACCCCAAGAATATGGTGGAAGCCATTGGACCTTGCAATCAAAATATTGCCTTTGATCTCACATTTATGATGAAAGGAGCTGCTGCTTCTTTCATGGAAAATTACCAGAACAAAAATGACATTGGAGGTCATCTGACCTTCTATGAGTCCTTTGAACAATTTGTTGAAAGGCTAAAAGCTATATTCAAGTTGGGAGACCAAAATTGCACTTGCCATACTCAAGCTCTCTTCTGTCTCTCAACAGAAGTGAGAACTTGAGGCCTATATTGCAGAGTTTATGGGACTTGTTAACAAAGCTGGGTTGTGCAAGGACTCTTGCAAAGGGGGCATCTTCTTTGGGAAGGGGCTTGCCCCTGACTATCAAATCTGGATTCTTAATACTGGAAGAACTCCAAGCACCATTAAAGAATGGATTGTCACTGCAGGGGAAGTGTGTATGGCAATCACCACATGTCAGATCTTAGAAGGAAAGGATCTGACCACAATCAGTGCCAGTTCATCTCCTACCACACTCCACACTGCAACCCTGATGCCATGGATGTCAATCAATGACAAAAGACAAACATGCATCATGTGGATATTAAATGCTATAATTGCCAAGAAACCAGTCACATTCAACAAGACTGCAAGAAGCTGAAGAAGACTTCCAAAAACCAGATGAAGTCAAGTTTCTCTATTAAAGTGGTCTGTGGAGATGGGAAAGAAATGAAACCTGAGTCAGAACAATGGATTGCAGAGATAGTAGAGGCTGAGCTAAAGAAAGAGGATTTTTGAACCAGGCTGCTGAACTACTTGCTACAGTCAGTCAGTCCTACATATTGTCTGCTAAATGTACTTCTATAGATGAGGAATCTGATATGCATGTTGTTTCCCTCCTTGGATGAGTACAATTAGGGGGCTGTAATGCAAGCATTGTCACCTGTATCGGCTCAGGCACAGGAGTAACACTCATCTCTCAACAGATTGTTGAGAAGCTCAATATCATCATGTATTGTGTTGATGAACTGTTCCCCATGACATCCTTCACTCAGAAAGATTGGGAAATGATCTGATACAAGTGCACCCTTTGCACAAGTGTTAAGGGATGATGACTCAAGATTAAAGCTTTTGTTGGGCCATTAAATGGGAAAGAGGATCTCCTCTTGGGAATGCCATTCCTCAAGGAGTACAAACCCTGTGTCAACTGGGAGACTGGGAAAATCGAATGTTGGGATGATGAACCCTGGGTTTGGAAGACAACCCTGTTGACTGAATTGGAAGCCACCTTAGTGGATAAAAAGGAAGAGGTTCACCTTCTGGAATGATACTTGCATTTTGCCAAGGTTTTTTGTGGAAGATGACATCCCTCTGCCCCATTGCTGAAAAGACCTTGACCACAAAATTCACTTGAAAGATGACTTCAAACCCAAAAAATCATCAGTCTATCCCATGTCCCCAGATGAACTCAGGGTTCTTGATGAGTTCCTTGAAGAAAACCTTAAATGCAGAAAAATCCAACCTTCCACTTCCCTGCAGGCAGCACCTGTGTTCTTCATCGCAAAAAAAGATGGAAAGAAGCAGCTAATCCAAGACTACTGCTATCTTAACTTGTGGACTATCCCTGATGCCCACCCTCTTCCTAATGCACAGTCCCTGTTTGATGTACTGGTGGAATCCCATTACTATGCAAAGTTTGATATTTGCTGGGGGTTCACCAACCTACGCATATGAGAAGGAGATGAGTGGAAAGGAGCATTCATCACTCCTTGGGGGCTGTTCGAGCCCACTGTAATGTTCTTTGGGCAGTGCAACTCTTCACCCTCTTTCCAGCATTATATGGATCATACCTTTGAAAAACAACAAGGAAAACAGGTTGGCTATATGGATGACATAGTCAGAAAACTGAAAATCAGCTGCATTTTTTCTATTCTTTATCTGATTTTCTTGATTTGTTATGATTCAGAAAAAGCCTTCTTACAGATACAGGAAACTCAGCCAATGAAACAGGTCGGCTGGTGTATGGAGCATACAAGCATGTTGATCATAAAGTCAAGCTGGTGTCACACACCAAAGGTGTTGTGGACATGGTTACAGCTGACTCTGCCTAACTTGTCAATGAGTTGTGCACCATGCCATGCAGATGAAGAGTAAAGCCCTCATGTGTAGAAAGACTGCTGGATGTGAGCAGTCATCCTTCACACAAGAATGAGTTGTCAGTGCTAGAGAGAAAAGAGGAAGTGAGTCAAGCACCTATCAAGCCTTTGTGTATGGCATTCTGGTTTTTGTCATATCTCTACCATTTCCAAAGATATTGACTCCATTCTAACACTTGCTTAAAGTGCTTAGCTATGCAATTCTGCCTTCCAAGTTTGGAAAGGATCCTTGCTCCCTATGCATTTCTACAGCACTCCATCCATCAGACACTCATTTTGCTAAGTCCATCAGATATGGGCACCTCTTCATTGATTGTCTCACTTGTCTCTTTTGCCAGAGACAGTGGCTATGTATATCTGCCAGGTGTTCCCACCAGCTTCTGTCCTGAAGCCCCCTGGTTCATTCCATCATCATCAGCCCTGTCCCATCCCATGCAGCTTGGTCAGTGTGTTCTCCTTGTCAGTATGACTTCCAGAAGGATATTCTTTGGTTGCCTCAGGTCTGTCACTCAGTTACAAAGGTCTTATGTGGTCATTTCAGTCTCCCCAGCCAGCCCAGTCATCCTATCACTCCAAATGGTTTTGCATTATGAAAAAGAATGGCAAGATCCACATTGTCCATGATCTACAGCCTCTGAATAAGGTTACAATTCAAGATGCTGGTGTTCCACCAATATTGGACAACTTTGTGGAGACATTCACTGGTCATCAATGCTACATGGTCTTTGATCTAGTTTCAGGATTTGATGCATGCCAACTCCATCCCAATAGCCAAGATCTGACATCCTTCATGATGCCTCTTGGCTTACTGTGCCATACTGCTGTGCCTCAAGGCTACACCAACTTGCCATCAGAATTTCAGAATTGTACAGCTTTCAGTCTACAGGATGAAATCCCTCACATTGCCAATGTTTTCATTGATGACCTGCCTGTCAAGGGCCCTGCAACCTGCTATGAAGATGCCAATGGCAATGCTGAAATGTTACCTGAGAATCCTGGCATATGTTGCTTCATTTGGGAACATGCTGTAGATGTGCATAGAGTCATGCATTGGTTTGCTCATGCTTGCAGAATGTTCTCTGGTCACTTCAGGTAACCAATTTTCATAAGCATTTAGGCTGAAGTTTTTCTACAAATCATCCAATCTAAAAGCCACTCAGACCAGGTCATCCCAGGGACATCTGGCCATGTCCCAGGGCTATTTGCAGTGTGCAGGACCTGGGATGTCCCATAATCCCAGCCCCCTGGTAATATATTTTGGGCAGTCCCATGGCTGCCTTAGGTGTCAGGGGTCCTCAACTGCAAAAGTGCAGCTCACACCCACATTGGAATGCCAGCTTTCAATCACAAACACATTGCTGTTATGATCATCATCCAGACAATGAGCATACCTATCAAACTGGGGGGATGGATGGAAACATTACCCTCCCAAAAAACACTTGCTATACATATTAAGTGATATATGAAGACTACTGGGCAATGAGTGTGTTTGTGTGATGCCATCTGCAGAATTGTACAATGTGGATGAAGGTGAACCTGTCAATTACTAAAGGTTAATGGATTCAGAATCCCCCCAATAGTACTGTAAGTTCTTGTGTTTGTTACAACAGTCACTCCTTACTAAGATCACTACTTTTGTTTCCAACTTACAGTTGAGGTACATACATACATACATAGTATCAAAATGATTCTATTGTGGGGGATGAGCTTGTGAGTACCCCACTGGCATAGGATGCTATATGATCTAATTGGCATGGGACCCCATGCCCAGGACAGTGGGATGCCCCTTGATAGCTTTGGAGGCCACTGTGAGACATTCCACCCTCCTTCCGTAGGCCAGTGGGATGTCCCATGATAGCTTCAGAGGCTACTGTGGGACATCCCATCCCTCTTCCATAGGTCAATGGGATGTCCCATGGTAGCTTTGGAAGCTACTGTGGGACATCCCTCCCCCCCTTCCAGAGGCCAGTGGGATGTCCCATGATAGCTTCAGAGGTTACTGTGGGACATCCCACCCCTCCTTCCAGAGGCCAGTGGGATGTCCCATGGTAGCTTTGGAAGCTACTGTGGGACATCCCATCCCCCCTTCCAGAGGTCAATGGGATGTCCCATGATAGCTTCAGAGGCTACTGTGAGACATCCCACTCCCCTTCCAGATGCCAGTGGGATGTCCCATGATAACTTCAGAGGCTACTGTGGGACATCCCACCCACTCCCTTCCATAGGCCAATGGGATGTCCCATGGTAGCTTTGGAAGCTACTGTGGGATGTTCCACCCCCCCTCCTTCCAGTGGCCAGTGGGATGTCCAATGAAAGCTTTCTTGAGGGTTTCATCATAGCTTTGGAGGTTACTGGGGGCCATCCCCCCAATTCTGCATACTCCTGGTATATTAAAATACCTCAGATGCCATGGGAACTCATCTAATGAATTTTTCAGAGACATACAAGACTAGCTTTACTATCTACATGGTCTTTTACTTGGAGATGATGGGGGATCCATATCCAATACATCTAATTCCCAGTCATCTGCCCATGAGAACTCTGTCAATGACATCTCGCTGAACTATTGGTGATATTCATCTGCAAGAGCAAATTCCTCAGCAACACACAGCAAGTCATCATCAAGCACTTCATCATCCCCATCATCATTCTCAGATTCCAAGTCCTCCCATCCCACCTCTTCATTTCTGTCCATGTCCATGATGAGTGGTGCATAATCCATATTCCTCCATTCTTCAACCCTTGCCTCCCAGCTCTCATCAGCACCTCCTGGAAAGTCCCTCAATTTTTCCTGCCACAAGAGACTCAGACTTGCTAGTGCTGAAGCCCTGCAGTCCAGTTCATATGCAAGATCTGCACCTGATTTTTATTCAATTATCTTAATACATTCAATGACACAACAGCTCTCTTACCTGCATCCACTCTGCATTTCTCCAGCCATCTCCATTCTTCTGAGTGCCATTCCATCAAGGTTTTTCTTTCATACAGGAGCCTCCTTTCCTCCTCCTCACACCTCTTCAGCTCAAGGAGTGACCTGATCCCCAGGCACACCCTTTCATCAGCTAACCAAGCTGGTGGCAATCCCACAGAATCATCCTCAAGACCAATATCCTGCCAGATATCATCATCCACATCTAGTTTGAACAAACCATCCCTTTGGATCAGTATAGGTGCTATGGCCCCTTGAGGGGCTTTCCCCTGGTGGATGAGAGCTACCAACTGCAAACACAAATTATTGTAGGAGGTAGAAAGCTTGACAATTCCAGGTTCTTGTCACCAGACAGATCCTTCCACATGGATTTGAAGTTTTTGTTCTTCAAAGCAGTCAACCACAAGAGGCAAATGCTTAAGAGCACCACTTACCACTAACTAGTCTGGTAGGTAAGACCATTTCTAGTCTCTCTAATTCAAACTTTTGTTGACACAGATGGTCTCAGATATGCTTCTTGATTGCCAATGCATGCATATGCAGCTGAATGCCTTGAATTCAATCAACTTATAAATCTAGAAGAGGAAGAACCACCAGCCTGAAGAAAGGAACTATTCTGGAGCCTGGAAAGCTCTGCAAACCCATCTATTCCAAGGCTTGCCCTCTGTCTTTGTGAAGCTTGTTTGAAATGCATAATCTTTTTGTGACACTCAGCTATCTGTATATTTAAATTTGTCATATCAGCTCCTCCTCAGAGAAGACCCTTCTCCAGTTCATCTAGTCTGGCATCATAAGTTTCCAGTGATTTCTGAGTTGCCATCATTTGCATTATAAAATTTTCTGTGGCTTTTGCAGAGTACCCTTAATTTACTGTCAGCTCACAGCAAGAGGAATCACTTATACAGGAAGCTTATGAGATGCTGGCTTGGTTTGTACTGAAACCTGAGCCTCCCATTCAGCTTGAAGTGTCTGAATATTGATTCCAGATTTTCTTAGACCCATTTTTGCAGAAGCCTTTTTTTCTTGACAGTGGTTCCAGCACTGCAAAAGCCACTGGCCAAGACCAGTAAGACTCTTCATGTCAAGATAGTGCACCTGGGAGTCAATGACAAAGAGGTGTTGATGATACTGAATAAAATATTAGCCTGCATTTTGTGACACAACTAACTGCATACCCCAGAAACTTGCAGAGATGGTATTAGTGACTTAATTGAACTCCAAAATCACTCACAACCCTCTCCATCAGAAAGTCCAAACCCTTCTTGTTTCCAAGGGTGATAGATGAGCTGGCAAGCCCATTGATGACCAAAGGCATGAAAGACTGATATAGCAAAAGAAACTTCAGGGCAGAAATGGCTCAAGTTAGCCCCACTTTCTGCAGCTCTGTTCAAGCTGACAGCCTATGTCATATAACAGCCCAATGTGAAAATCATCAGGGAGGTGACTGAATAATGATTTGATGAGGGCAAGTGCATAGTGTTGCTTCTCCCCTGCTGAAGTCATGTTGGCAGGGTGAATAACACAATCACAACAACAGAGTAGGGTCATAACTCCAGTATCTGAAAAAAATTGGGTACTTGCCTATACCACCGTCAGAATATTGCAGACAGGTTAAATGACTAAGCTCACTTTCTGACATCTCTCATCAGCTGCAGTGAAGAATTCATTACAACCCTCGAGGACTGATGGTGGTATCCTCATACCCTGCTCAAATCTATCCTCATCTCCACAATTCTTCTTAGAAGACTGACCACTCCTCTTTTGCATTGATGCCTTTGTCCTTCTCAAACCTTCAACCTCACATTCCATAGTATCAATGTCTTCTTGTGACAGAAAAACTGAACCTGTAGGGTTTACTGGATCATCCTGTTGACTTCTTCTACATTTCTGGGTAAAGCAAGCATCAATGCAAACAATTGCATCAGGATCAGAGGAGCTAGGACCCAAGACTATTTAGTAACATAGCATTATGTATGTGCACCAAGAAACATACCTATTATTATTTTTCCAGTTGCAACTACCAAAGCACAATGGACAATGCTTTTGTAGGTATTCTGAAGGCCATGTCCTTGAGCTTAAGACATCTGGAGGGTGGTGAGAGGATGATGGAACTGCAGGGAGGATGTCAGCTGGTGGGGTTGCAACACTTTCCAGGTGTTGTTGAACATATTCATCAACTGAGATTTTGAGGATGCAATACCAGTGGTATGCATTACTAAACCTTTGACATATACCTTCCTGTAAGTATCATTAGCAAACATCTTTAATAGATATGGATGGAAATAGTTAAAAGCATGCATTGACTTGATAAACACAGCACAAGATCAGATCTACAGACATGTGCACATTCATACAACCACAGTGCAATCATTCATTAGACACAAACAACAAAGTCCCAATAGGTTAGACATACACAAAACTGTAGTCTCATAATCACAACATAAATGAAAACAGTGGATACAAATAATATAATCATTGGGACAGAATTCAGACACAAACCTTTGTGTCTACCTTGTAGCCCATGCTATCAAGATATGCTTCAAGGGACTTGCACCATGAAGAAATGTTTGGGGGCATGCACATAAAGACCTGGCTGACCAGACTCAGAAGCTGTAAACTGACAGCAAGGGTTGGCCCCAGTGGCACAGATGGAAAGTACCCCATCTACAGGATCTGAAGTGCCACCAGCACACATGGACAGATGGCAAGATCAACCATTTGCAAACCTGGCACAAGACATATGTCTAAGTAGAGAGGAAAACATGCAATAAAATCTTACCATTGAAACTAACACAAAGCACCTTCAACCATCAAGAAACACAACTACACTCTGGTCACTCATAGTCAATGCAGTGGTGGAAATTTCTAGAGAGCTGTTGATATGCAAGATAAGGCTTGATTAGTGAGGGGATGGTTTCAGACAACCACCACTGTCACTGTCTCATTTTCTTGTGAGCATTGCAGGGCAGCAAGGATGGTGGGGCAAAAAAGTCATTGTGACTGACATGTAGTCCCTCTGTTAGATGATCCAAATGGGCAGGGGTGAGCTTGTCCTCAGATGGGAGGCAAGCTCCCATGAGGGGAGGGGAGTTCATAGCAGAAGCAGTGTGGAGGGCTGAAGTCCCCTGAGGCAGCTGCATGAAACTGTGATGCCCAGGCAAAGTGACCAGGCATTCAATGGGAAGGTAAAAATTGGCTGTGCCTGGCATGCAGCACAGCAGCTCAACCCAGTCATGGTCAACAAGTACTGCTTGACCCCCAGAGGAATGCAAGTTGGAGACTGGTACAGGGGGAGGATGACTCCCAGAGGAATGTGAGTTGGAGGTCATGGGAATTGAGGAGTGGTGATTCAAAGACTTCCTTGGGTGATGAAATGACATCTGGAATGTTGATCAGTTCTCTAGCCAGGGAGAGACAACAATCCAGCAACACCAAGTTGGAGGACTGTGACCAGAACACCTAATTCTAGTCCACTGGTTGTCAACACCAAGCCACCATGAGCACATCCAGTTAGCTGGCAGTGATAGATGAAAGCTGACCTTTTGATACACAATAGGCAAGAACAATGACACAGATGAGGGGTAAAAAGGATGCAGATTTTACAGTAACTACAAGTACATAGCCATGTAATTATGCTTGTGGGGGATGGGGGGGAAGTGCAGATGACAATGCAGATGATAATGCGGATGATGACAGGATTAAGCAGTTATCACCCAAGCTGTAAATACTGTGAGGATTTTTCAGAATAAGACAGAGGATGATAGGCAAATGACTGAAGTTATTGAAGAATGACTGCACATAAAATAATGCAAGCTGTTTTTCTACTGCCCAAACATGCACTGGTGAGGCTGACAATGGAAGTGAGGTTCCCAAATCTGGCAGAAACCATGGCCACAAAGCAAGCAACATCTGGAACCTCTCAACATATTCCAGCTTCATTTGGGGTTCTAGTGGGGCCAGACCTTGATCCTTAACCAGGAAGGGTTCAGCAAACATGGTAAGCTCTGAATCTCCCAGGAAGATATGCAGAAAAATTTAGTAAATGGATTCTTTTGAGGTGCAAGGCAAAAACCTACCTGATGGACTTGGTCCAGCTGCTCAGATTCTACATTCAACCGGAGGGCAGGCACCAGCAGATGGTCCAGGGCAACCAGCTTGAAGCAGAAATTGTGCTCATACAGGTCCCAGAGAATCTTGCCCTTTGTTGCCAAGTCAATGGTAGCAAGGTCTGTGAGATCAATTGTAACATTGCAGAACTGCACATGACACAGTACATCATGCTGAACCTTCATGAACTCTGGACCAAAGATATCAGCAGCTTCACATATTTGGTTCCCAGAAAAACTGATCAAAATGTGGTCAGGAATCATGTTAAGATAATCATGCCACAAACAGGGAATGGTGGGGGATGCATCCAAAGCAGCAAGTCATGTGATCCAACCTGCTCAGGCCACCAACCAATTCCAGAGGTACCTCTGCCTCCACTCCAAGGACTTGCCTCTCATAAATAGTGTGGGGTGAGGGACACAATACACAATTTTGGGCACACTGGCATGAATTCTCTTGGGGTCCTTGTTGATATCAGTAAGCACAGCATGCCACAGGTAAATGTGAGCAGGGAAGGCAGGATCATCAAAATCCTGTGGCAAGTCAATATTCAGAGTGGTGGAAGAGTTGGCCTTCTTTGAACCTGCAGAATTATCTGAGCAGATGGTTGTAAGTGTAAAGATCTCAATCAGTAATGAAACACCCACAAGGACTGCTGTGATGTTTAGCCCTATCCATTCTGACAACTCCTGAGGTGGAGCTGAGCATGCTGGAACTCACAGTATTCAAGGCCACTGAGCCAGAGGTTGTGGGAGTCAATGCCATGGGAATTGGGTCTGGCCAAGGTGCCACAAATTGCTCAAGACCCACTACTGGAGCTTTGCAGGTGTGGACATGCATAGGATCACCAGGGTAATACCACCTAGCATTCCACTTGAGCATTTGGCTGACCTTGAACTCATCTGGGGTAATGATAATGCCCTCTGGCATGTAACATCAACCTTGCAATGTATCTTCATATCCTTTGGCACTAACTCCAGCTTCCAGACTAGCCATACAGGGATGCATGCTTCAAAGAGTCACTTGCAAACATCAGGATCCATGGTAAATGCACCCATCCAACACTGTTTTGCATTAAAAATGGGCCAGAAGGGGGGGGTAATTTTTATCTCAAGGGAGTCTACCATGCCATAAATATCCAGACAAAGACATTGGAAGAGCACAACTAGGACCACCATATCATGGAAGGTGAATGGGAGTTGCTACAGAATTGTCAACTATTGAAATATCAGACAACGAGATATCATACCTTCAGATGCATGAGAGACCTTCAACATTGCCTAATCCATATGTGCACCTGGAGAGGTCCTTTGTCATCAGGGTTCTTTGGTGGCCAGCTCTTCACCCATTCTTCTAGTTGCTTATACATGATCTCCAGATGCTTCCACTTGTCTGGATGAACCCTACCAACCCTGAACACCAATCCTCTCTTCAGGGCAAAGTCTTCCAGCACATTCCTGATGTTCCACCACATCCAAGACCATGTTGGGTCATCCCAATAGACTGCATATCAAGGGATACATCTGGCCCACATATAACACTCAGCATATAGTTGAGGCCACTGGAAACAGTCAATGTGGCTGAATTGGCTGTCACAGCAGAGCATGATTGTCTTCCCCTCAAAGAGAAATGGTTCAGGAATGAAGTCAGCATTAGGAGAGGTGATCCAGTGGTTGTTATATTTCACAAGAATGCATGTGTCAAAGGCACCATAATTCCCTGAAAGAGAATGCATTGGTTATGAGCCACATTAGGTTAAATAATAGAGTGCACCATCACCCAGTTGGGTTGCTGCCATGACCTGTTGAGTGCACTCTTGAGGCATGTCAATCCTATACAGTAAATAAAATAAGAACTGAAATATGTAGCATCTTAGTATGGATTCCACTACAAGGTCAATAAAAACATACCCAGGAGATAAGAGGAATTCAAAGGGGGGAGGAGATAAATAAAGCAATACAGCTACAGTAGAATTGTTGAAGTGCACCCTGGCACTGACTCAGAGTACCAGCCACAACATCATCAGGTGCAAGGTTCTATATACTGTATGTTCCTCTGACAACACTAGCATTGCTGGTATCTGTGAGATCATCAAGGGGGAGATAAATGAGAAAACAAGTGGATCACACACCTACACAGTATATAGAACCTTGCACCTGATGAAGATTGCATGCACAGATGCTGGGCACACAGTCTTCAACACCCTGAGTTGCACTATGCAAGGTAGCACCTCCATGAAATGGAGTCTCATCCATGTGACTGGTACCATGAGCATGCCAAGTTTACTGAGATAGGCACCAAACCTACCTCAGTGCTTGAAGGGCACCAAATCTATCTCAGTGCTTGAAGGGCACCAAACCTATCTCAGCACTTGAAGGGCACCAAACCCTTCAAATCCTGGTGGAGGAATGCACCAAACATTCCTCTCCATGACACAAATTGATAAAAAGAAAGAAGAATAAAGAAGAAACTCACCTTAGACAGTAGTGTGAAGGGCAAAAGAAGTGCAACAAGTGCAGTGAGCATGTGATCATTACTCCATTAAGTCAGAGCTGACTTCACACAAGAAATTTGCTGGTGGTGCACACAGACTATTTGGTGGTGGCAGTGCCATGGCAACATTGTGATGCCACTAGTATGCAGTCAGGTTCACACATATGGGGCAGGCTAATTGGTGCCTGAACCTAATATATAACATATGTTGTAATGCCCCCATGTTCAATTCAAACCAGAGTCCTGGAGGAAATACCAACAAATTAATTGTCATAGGTGTGTACTTAGTAACCAAACATACACAATGTTGACACATTTGCACACTTGTTTCCCTTCTCCACTCTCCACTCTCCACTTTCATTGTCAATCCTACACCAGGGGAACACTTGGTGCATCCCCTACCAAGCATCAGGGGCTTGGTGCCCTTGACAGCTCTTGAAGGCTTGGAGCCTTCAAGAGTCATCTTGGTATGGATATACCCTAAACTCTACCTTTTTGTTTCCCAAGGATATTCTGTTCATTTTTACAAGCTGGTGAGTTTGAGGCTCACTTGTTTCCTCAGTTCCTGATCCCCAATTACTCCTGTGTAGGGATGCTAATTAAGTCTTCCCATCCTTCCTAGTGTTGTCTCCACTTCCACCATAGTGAGCTGTGAATGAGTAAGTGTTTAGCCTTTGTATCTATTCCATTAGTTATATTCTTTACCTGCGGCATACAATGATCCATTTAATGAGAGTGTAATTACAACATCTCTACAGACTGTGCATGCAGGATTCACTGAGGCAGATCCTATGTGTTATTCCATGGCTGCTAACAAATGGGGAAGAAGAACCTTCTGTTGGAGGTCTGCCTATTGACTTACAATATTGTCTGTGTTTCTCTCCCTCTCCCTTCCAATGCTTGTCTCACTATGTGCCAGCCACCCTCACTCAATAATGGCTGAAGCATAAGTGCCATCAACCTAAGTGCATGATTTTCTAACCACTGTCTGATAGCTAACATTCAAGGGTTATGCAGGCACTCTAATCACTATTGTTTCACATCTTGAACTGAGCACAGTTGATGCTGCAACCCATGCTGACATCTTACTTTCGAGATCCCAGCATGAAGGTGGGCAATTTTCCAAGATTTTTGTTCCTTGACAGTAATCATCTCCCATAGCACCATCATTTCCATTGAGTTTGGCTCCCTCAATGTCATCATCCTGTCAGGAGGGCACCACTGCAGTCCCTTTCCTCCCCTTTTCCCCCATCAGAGTGGAGGTCCCCACTCCCCCCATATCAATACATCTAACATCTGCCAACACCCCTGATTCTGCCACTGTTCTTGTCTGCAGACATCTGGATGTGGAACCAAGGGATCTGTCCCTGGCAGACAAGTGTTGGCATACTTTGACCAGAGTATTTTTCATGGTGACCCTGTAAACATACCTGTTTTGTATAAAGCTTTGCTTTTTATTTTTAATTTGGCTCAAGTGTAACCAACAACACAACTACTAATGGATTTTCCACCTGGTGCAGGTAAGTGGAGATATTGCAAATACAAAGGTTTCAAGATTGGGATCTGTTCATGGACATGTTGTTACTGACCTCCATCTGTTCTTGCCCCAACTGTTTGGCATGGTTGTCCACAAGAGTTGAGGGCTTGGCACCCTTGGGGGTTTGGAGCCTTCAAAGGTTCTTGTTGATTGTGTCTATGAGACCCTCAGGAACAGAGTCATGGCATCATCCAAGCCTTTCTGTTCACTGTTGTCACATGTGTATCATATTACCAAGTGGTACATATCTCCTCTGTCTTGGTTGTTGCATCTTCCTTACTCTTCTCTTGCTGTTCCAGCATTTACTGATGTTTCATTGTTGATCACATGCATGAAACCCACACAAACAGAGCTCATCTTCCAAGGCTCTCTGTTTACCACCATTGCACACATATTCCATTACCAAGTGGTATGTATTCCCTCTGTTTTGGGCCTTCAGGGGTTCGAGTCTCCACTTATTAGTGATGTATTTCCTCTGTTTTTATTATTACATCTTCCGTCCAGTTCCTTCCCCTGTCTCAGCATTCACCACAGTTCATTCTTGAGGGGGGGGGGGGTTTGGCCCTTCAAGGGTTTGTTGTGCAGGTTCATTTTCAATCACATGCATGAGACCTGCATGAACAGAGTCTGAATTGTTCAAGTCTCTGCTCACTACCATTGCATGCATACATTATTATGAAGTGGTACATACTCTCTCTGTATTGGTTGTTGCATATTCCTTATGGTTCGTTCCACCTGGTATTTATCATGATACAGCATGACACCAATCTTCTTTTCTGATATTTTCCTTCTGTTCCACTCACTACTCATGTAATAACCACAAGCATCATTATTCCATCCCAACAATGCACCATTCTACCACTTGCAGCACAATCTACCTAGACAAGCTTTGAGAGGAGCTCTGGCTCAAGTGTCAAGTTTGTATCACTCCATCTACACTTTCTCAAACTCTTCAGGGCCTCCACATCACTCAGAAGGTCATCTCCACATCTGCCTCTGAGAGGAATGAGGAGTCACATGTGCTCTACATGAATTGCATCACAGCAGAAGTGCCAGACCCAAATATGCTTGTCTTCATTGATGAAACTTCCAAGGACAAGTGTAACTCCACTTGCCTGCACGGGCAAATGGTCACAGGTCTACATTGCCAAGTCAGGAGGTACTTCATACATGGAATGCACTACTCTATTCTCCCTGCCATCATGCTTGATGGCATCATCACATATGATATCATCAAGGGCACTGTTGATGGAGAGTGTTTTCTGTGATGTTTGAAGGAGCATGTCATAAGTGAATCATCTTCAAGCCTGTACATGCTAATCTATCCAACAGATGCCTTTCACCAACCCATATCCTGGCCCCTGCAGCATTATTATTATGGACAACTGCCACATTCACCATGGTGAAGAAATTCACAAGTTAGTTGAAGATATGCATTGTACATCACTATCAATCAATTGATGTTTCTTCTGCTGATGTCTCACAGCTTGCAAGTTGATCTATCTCCTGCCATACTCACCAGACTACAACCCCATCAAGCAAGTGTTTTCTATGATCAAGGCATACTTGTGTTGCCACTTGGACAACCTATCAATGATGGTGATTGTTTGCACATGTCAAAGTATTATGCCTGAAAGGGCTGAGGGTTATTTCTGTGTGTCTTGGTACATAGTGTAGTGACTGTATTGCTGTGTCTAAGTAGATTCCCCCCTTCAATTACCAGTTGATTTTGCATGTGGGTTCAACATAGTATGAATGTGAAAAACAGCCTCTAGGCCAACATTGCAATTGATATGATACCTATGTATATGACATAGGTGTTACATGAAGCAAGGTATGTAGGCATTATGTAGAAAAAAAGTCATCCTCTGATTCCTCCCCAGTCTCATCAACAATGAAACCCCAGGGCACAGGTAACCACTGATCTTGACTCTCACAGTGACAATAAAGGTCATAGTTGAGCAGGGCCAGCTTGCTACCATCATTGTCTTTGTCAATTGTCATCGGAGATGCTGTGAAATGACACCCACCACCATCCTTGAATTGCTTCTCATATGTGATCTTCTTTGATGGCCTGGTGGGTGGGGATGAGGCTTGGCCCACTCACTCATTGCCTGATGATGCCCCAGTGTTGCTACACTTCTTCTTCACATCAGGACCATTCCATCAACGTAAACTTCCCTTCTTGAGATGAATGATGTCACCAGTGGTGATACCAGCCCTAGTGAGTGTCTGGTCATTGATATCCATGAGGATGTCAGGCCTGATTGACTGGAGTTCAAGTTCCTATTCATAGAGGGTGGCATTGTGAACACTGAGGTTCATTTCAGCATAGCAAAGAAAGCAGGAGAGATGAGATGGAGATGGGATGGGTGGTGAAATGGGAGGATCCAGTGGTGGGCATGTGGGTGTCACAGGAGGTGGAACTGGAGAAGTGTGGGCTCTAGATACACTGGGTGACAGTAGGCTGGAGTTTGCAAGTGTCTGAAGAAGGAGAACACTGGTAATAGAGTTGATGTCAATATTTTGCAATGCTTGGGCTTGCACTTTGCAGGCTGGATGCAAAAATGGCGCTTTGTTGCTCCAATTGAAAGACTCAAGGTTTGGGGGAACTGACAACATAGCTTGCCCTTCATCCTACAGATAGTTTAGGGATAGAATGTTCATGAGTAGCAAAGGACTTACCAATGCATGGCACCAGTCCAGTACCATGGCAAGTGAAAGGGGAATTGGCCCCACTGGCCTGATGTAAGTCATTCCCTCATCATTCTCATTCTTGTACTGGCTCAGGAGTTTCATGTGCTGTCACACACCAAAGGTGTTTGGTGAGGTGGACATGGATGTAGCTGATGAATGGAGGTGAAGACCATAGCCCTCATGTGAAGAAGGACAGCCAGCAATGTCGGCAGTCATCCCTCGCACAAGAACAGGTTCAATGCCAAAGAAAAAGGAGGAGGCAGGTTAAGCGCCAGTAAAATTCTTAAGTGCCCGTGTATGGCATTCCGGTTTTCGACGTATCTCCACCAATTCTGCAGACACTGAAACCATTCCCACACTCGCTTGTAGTGCTCAGCCACGTGATCCTACCTTCCAAGATTGGAAAGGATTTGCGCACTCCACACGTTTCTACAGCACTCCCTCCATAAGACACTCATTTCGCTAATTCTTCTGATATGGCTGCCTCCACATCAGTTGTTTTGCTTGTCCCCTTTGCTAGGGACCATGGCTACATATATCTACCAGGAGTTCCTACCAGCTTCCATCCTGAAGCATCCTGGTACATCCCACCCTCATCTGCCCCCTCTCAGCCCATCCAGCTTGGACACTGTGTTCTTTTTGTCAGTATGACCTCCAGGAGGATGTTCTTTGGTCGCCTCAGGTCTGTCATTCGCTTGGAAAGGTCTTATGTGGTCATTTCAGTCTCTCCAGTCCAAGAAGCATATGGATCCTTCCTCCCTGCCCCCTGCAATGTCTTCATACCAGTCTCGTCCGTCATTCTTCCAAAATTGTGACAGCTACAGTATAATCTACTGTTCTCCACTCTCCCTGATTGCATCCATGATGAGTATGATGCACATCTTGCCTCCTTGTTGCAAGATACAGCAGAAGATGCTCCCCCTTCATCCTCTCTTCCAACAGAGCCTCGTTCATGAAGTTTTTATTTGCTTCACTGAGAGGATGGTTTGGGGGGGGAAGTTGCAATCCCCTATGCTCCTGTCACCCCACAGACCCCCAAAGCTTGACACCTGTTGACATCTGACTCACCCTGTCCACTTTTGGATGTACTGTATCAGCATCAGATCAGTGCTGCCTCTCTGTCATCCCACTTTGGCCTAGAAGCAATCTCTTCAAGATGTGACATGCACAGCCTCCCCCTGATGTGATTCCAGTGCGCTTTCTTGGTTCCTGACATTGCTTGACTCATACTTTGACATTCTGACTGTCTTTGACTCACCTATTGCCAATACTTACCAATCTTTTGACTTTGCTTACTGATTCTTCGCTTTTTGGCTTACTTATCCTTACCAATGCTTACCAATGCTTTCCAAGATGATTACCCATCGCTTACATTCCTTACTCATCAGTTACCAATCGCTTACCAAGTGTTTACACCTTGTTTTCCATAGGCAATGCCCCTGTACTGTATATAAGTCACTGTACTTAGGTAGCAAAAAAAAGACATCAGAGAGCCCCTCTTGCTCGCAATTTATCATCTCTCAGTAAATCATTCATCAGCTTCAATAGTTGAGACTTTATTAAGGGTCTAGCTATCATCTACTTCGCTTATCATCATCTATCATCCATATACTTCGCTCCAAGCCCTCCCTGAGCTCAGTACAGCTTAGGACATCAAATTAAGTCTCCATCCATCCTTCTGTAGGCTGACAGCAGTCTACCCTATTGCTTTCTATCACATTCTTGCTCCCTCTTCGTCAGGAGCACCCCCAACCCTCAGCACTCATCTTTGAGTGTTGTAGCTTGCAAAAACCCTCCCAAAGAACAGGTTCTACCATCTAGGTACCACATAGGCACACCACCACTTGCTTTCATTGTCTTTTGTGTTGGTTTTTGGTTGGTTTTCACCACTGAACCACACTTTGACTCACAATGGGAGACTACTATGAGCCCTGAAGCGACCAGAGATCTAGTTTGGTCGAGCAACAACTACCTATGAAGTGTTTTCTGCCTACAGCTACACATGACTCACTGACAACCAATGTGCAGGGATCTACAGAATTATCAGGATACATAGAACATGAGAAAGTGTCAAAAGTAGCATCAACAAATTGTGCACAGCCACACAGTCCATCTGAGAAGGCAAATAATGAACACTGAAGTCCTGGCAGGCTCATCAAAGCAGCAGCAGCAGCAGCCTGTTTCAAGATGAATGAGTTTTCTTTGAGTATGAATGAACTGCTGACTACTGAGTTACAGGGAGCAGTAGAGCTTGAGTGAGTTGAACCAGCACTGGTGGAAGAACCACTCATTACAAAGGTCCAAATCAAATTTGAGGCAAGCAAGTGCACTCGAAGGGGTCCCTTGTTTCGCTTTCACCAAAGTCCTCAATTAGCTACTGATACTGTTGGTATAAGGTATCAAAGTCTTAAAGAAGACCCCATCGAAGCTCCTGCAGTCAGCTGGGAAGCACATCAGTTAACTGATGACCTGCTTGTGTCAAAGATTCCATTTGAATTTGAAGCAGAAAGGCTCAAAGAGCACACAAAGCACACAAGAGTTGAAGTCAAAGAGCTTGGAAAGCTCACAGACAGTCTTGAAGCAAAAAGGTTGGCAGACAAAGGTATCATAGACTCACACAGAATGCTGCAATGCATGAATTTTACCAAGTCAAAGGTTATTTCAAGAAGGGTCAAGATCAAGAGGCCATCAAAGCTGGTCACACAAAGGAAGCCACTGGAAGAAATTCTGCAAGTTGAAATGTTGAAGCATGTGGTGAGGGTGGATGACCTCGCACTTGAAATGTTCTGTGGCTGCACAGTGTCAGCAATATATATTTTATTCAGGAGTTCATTGAGAGTATTGACATGCATGCTCAGTATTAGGACTTCTGCAGAAAGTCCTGTGATGTTGACTAAGCTGAGTCATGTGAACACTCTGCACATTGTGGCTGCACACACTCAAGTACTACATACTGACACATCTAGTATTACAGGCCAACTATGCAAGATTGCAGCGATCAAAGGATATGAAGAATGGGGCAAACAAGGTACTGTATGGAAGCTACCATGACTACAAGTGACAGCAATGACAACAAGAGTGACAAAGGCAGTGAGTAGCAAGATAGCAATGACAATGACAATGACCTTACCTAGCACAGATAAACAGTCATACAAGATAGGAAGTGCCATGCTATGGAAACAGGGCATGATGAGCATGGATACTGAGCCTGAGGGCTCAAGGGTTTGTTTCAGTGTTAGACCATTTTACTTACATCTATTCTACACTAGGGAAAATGACTATATATGATGAAGAGCAACTGACATCTGGAAGATCACAATACAAGGAATGACAATGACAGTCAGACTTAGTGCAGATCGATCACCAAGCAATGTTGGATGTGCCATTCAATGGGATTGAGGCATGAAGAGCACAGATATGGAGCTCTATGGCTCAATGGTTTGTTTTGACTTTGAGACACCTTACTCACATCTATGTTATTCTAGGGATAGCGGTTGGTTGTGACAATGTGTGACAAACATTCTGGCAATTGCAATTCAAGATTCTAAGACAAGCTACAAATGAAGCTCACCCAGAAGTACAACAAGAGCAACTGTGACAACCATGGTGACAACTATGGTGACAACAACAACAACAACATTACTTGGAGCAGATCAACAGATGTATGAGATAGGAGATGCCATTCAGTGGAAATGGGGCACAATGAGCACAGGTACTGGGCTCGACAGCCCAAGGTATCGTTTTGATTCCATAATGTCTTACTTACAACTACTCTATTCTAGGAAAAATGGATGTGTGAGATGACACTCAAGCTACATCCAATCAGCCATGATATGATGGACTGCGATGACCTACAAGGAAAGTCAGTGGACCATCGAAGAGAAGCTATGCAAAGCAATCCAATGAAGCTACTATGAATGGGGTGAGCAGCCAGAGCAAGCTGAAGGCTCAAAGGTGGTATTGTTCTTTTCATCTAGTACAGAAGCTACAAGGATATACAGCACAACAACTATGGCAACTATGAAGTGCCCAAAGAGAGACATTTGAAGGGATTTTGTGGACTTACACCTGAGGACAGCTACCAAGGGTAGCACAACAGCAAGTGTCAGAATCACAGCAAGGCATGTGACATCCGAACAGTGTTGAAGCCACACTGGTTGGGCTTGATGGCCCAGAGTTTAGTCTTTTTGTTGAAGTGTTTTACTTACAGTTACCATGTTTTAGGGAATACAAAGTTCTACAGGATGGAAGGTCATGTGAGGCTGGAAGAGCCATTCAGTGGAGACAAGGTGTGATGAGCACAGATGTTGGGCTCAATGGCCCAAGGGTCTGTTTTGATTCTGGAATGCATTACTTACATCTACTTTATCCTAGGGAAAGTGACTGTAAATGATGACATGTGAGCGACATCCAGGGCACTGCAGTGCAAAGAATGACAATGACAACAACACTCAGCACAGACTGAAGACTGCACAATGCTGGAACAGCTGTTCAATGGACACAAGGCACAATGAGTGCAGATACTGAGCACTACAGCTCAAGGTTTCATTTTGATTCAAGAGCATTTTACTTACAGTATTTCTACTCTAAGGAAAATGGGTATAGGTGACAAAGCACAACCTACATCCTAGCTATTGCTATTTGAGAATCTATGAAGAACTACGAACCAAGGTCCTGCAGGAGTACAGAAAGACAAGTGTGATGAATGTGGTTCAATCTACAACAGCAAATTTCAAAGTCATGGCAAGATGTGCAACATGCAAAGAGTATAGAGACCACACCAAGTGGGCTCCAAGGCCCAAGCCTTAGTTTTGCCTTTAAGCCATTTTACTTACACCTATGCTGTTTTAGGGAGTATGACTTGTTACAAGGTATCAACAAAGCTACAACAAACCATGAATGAAGTATGGTGAAACAACTGCGAAGACTACAGTTCAATCTATGGCAACAATCACTGAGGATATGAGATTTGACAGACATGGATGCTGAGTGTGACAGCCCAAGTTTTTATTTTAGTTGTACAGCTTTTTACTCACAGTTAGGTTATATTAGAGTGGACAATGATATTGAAGAAGGAATGCATCTATCACAACAGTGTATTTCAGAGTCGCAACTCCACACACGACACACAAGGTGTATCAAGACCATGCTGAATGGGCTTGAAGGCCCAAGTTCTATGTTTTTCTTTCAAGTGTTTCACTTACAGCTACATCATTTTAGGGAACACAAGTTTTTACAGAGTGTCAACAAACCTTCAAGCAACAGCACACCTACAGTATGAAGGCCTGGAACAAGATGACCAACCAAATCTATAGGTCAACATATCATTGAACAACTAGTGAGGGGAGATGCTGTCCCCATGTTGGATATTGTGCAGAGACATCATGATGTCCCATTTTATTTGGGGAACATTGAAGACAAACAGGACATGTTGGATACATCAGTAGACCACTTTGTGAGCTGGTAGTCCTAGGGAATCTGTCCAGTGCTGGACAGCTCTGGACAGCTCTGGCCAGCAAAAGTGATTTACTGATGTATATTGAAGGAATCAGGCATTGCACATGTCATATGGACAGTTTTACTGCAGTGAGGCATGAAAGACCTGCCCATCTATGTCAAGGCCTGAGCCATCATTGATGCAGCTATTGCAGCTGGTGTCTGTGGGCTCATCTACACAAGTTCCACAGGCATTGTATCTATTGGCACTGATGTTGTGAATGTCAATGAGTGAGTACCCTTTCTGGAGAAGTCATTTGATGCATATAATGATGCCCAGGAGATGTTTGGACCTGGAGACCATCAAGTGGAGGGTGGTTCATATCAAGTGTGTCACTGCAGCCAAACCCACATCCAGACTGGTGACAACAATAATCTGTTCAATTGTACCTTCATTGAGAACATCATGCATGCACACAGACTTGCAGGGAACAAGCTTGTTCCTCCTCCCTCTTACTCTTCCACCACACTGAGCGAACTCAGGCTAGACCCTGAGAGTGCAACAGCAAAGCTCAATGAATCTCTACACTGCACTCTCCCTCCCATATGTGCCACAACTGAATATCACTGCAGGTTGCGCAGCTCCATGTGCATGCTCAGCCCCTATGTCACATCCATGCCCAACACTGAATCCATCCTATCCACATTCAGCACCCCATTTGACTCACATGAACTCAAGTGCCTCACTGTCCATTCTTGAGTTGAAGGACAAGTGCTCTTCATCATGAATGGAGAGCAAGTTTGTTGCTGGGACTTTACAGGAGTACATGACAAGTACAAACAAATGCTATCAAGTTTAGAGGTACAAAGTACATATGAGTGACTAGGAGAGGCAACAAGAGTACAAGGGATGGTGATGTGGTTCACTGGCAATAGATGGTCATTCAAAGCAATAGAAGTCATTCAATGGAGGAGAGACAAAGGAGATTCACACACTGAGCTCAACAGCTCATTATTTCTCTTTCATTTTGTGTCATTTCACTTACAGCAATGTTACTATAGGGAAACCTGGTCTCTATGAAGGTGTACAGTGACATATGAGACTGGTGTGAGTCAAAGTGTGGAAAGGTGGTGAAAACCAACCAAAACCAACACCAAAGACAAATATGAGCAAGTGGTGGTTTACCTCCACAGAACCTGGAGGGCAGAGAAACCTAAAGTGGGGGAAATTTTGATGACAGGTGCTCCTAGTGCAAGTCAATGACAAGTTACACAGGAGAAGATGAATGAATGCTGATTGAGAAGGGGATGCTGAACAGAGTGAAGGTGTTCAGCTGAAAGTACTTGGGAGTAATGGACTTCAATAGAATATGCTCCTGGTGCAAGTCAATGATGAGTTATGCAGGAGTGGATGGATGACTAAGCAGACTTGCTGACTAAGTGTGGATGAAGCTTGAGATAATGATGGAGGTAGATAGACCCCTGTGTAGAGCCTCAACTACCAATGATATGAATGAAGACAGATAGACTCTTCTGAATGAGCCTCAACTCTCAACAATGAGTTATGCTGAGCTGAACTGACTGCTGAGTGAATGGCTTCTGGTTCACTGGGGGTGTAGCTAAGTACATGGGGGGTTATATACTGTGGGGGGAGTGCAGCTTGTGACAAACAAGGCACAAACACTTGGTAAATAATGAGTAAGGACTGAGTAAGCAAGAAATGAAAAGTAAGCAAGCAAAGAAGATTGGTAAGTATTGGCAATAAACAAGTCAAGGACAGTCAAAATATCACAGAATGAATCAAATGGAGTCAGAAACTGAGTAAGCACACTGATATCACATTAGGGGGTGGCGATGCAAGTCAGATCTTGGTGGAGACATCTCTAGACCCAAAGATGGCATGACAGATGGATGGTGTTTCCAGATAGGGAAGTATTGATTCCAGAATTGAAGGGCATGAGTCAGGCATCAAAGGGGCTCTAGGGCATTGGGGGTCTGTGAGGCAATGGGAGCATAAGCAATTGTGTCTCCCACCCTTTCATCCTCTCAGCAAAGTTAACAAAAGCTTCATGAATGGGGCTCTGACAGAGGAGGGGGAGAAGGGGGGGACATCTTCTGCTGGATCTTGCAGTAAGAAGGCAAGATGCACATCATACTTGTCATGAATGCAATCAGGGAGGCTGGAGAACAGTAGACTATGCTGCAGCTGTCACAATGCAGGAAGAATGATGGATGAGATTGGAATAAAGACAGTGCAGGGAGCAGGGAGGAACAATCCATATGCTTCATCAAGAGGGGAGACCAAAATGGCCACATAAGACTTTGCTAATTGAGTGACAGACCTGAGGTGACCAAAGAATGTCCTTCTGGAAGTCATACTGACAAGGAGAACACACTGACCAAGCTGCATGGGATGAGATGGGGCTGACAATGATGGGATGAACCAGGGGGCTTCAGGACAGAAGCTGGTTGGAATGCCTGGCAGATATACATAGCTGCTGTCTCTGGCAAATGAGACAAGCAAGATGATTGATGAAGAGGCAGCCATGATTGATGGACTTAGCAAAATGAGTGTCTGATGGATGGAGTGCTGTAGAAATGCACAGGGTGCAAGGATCCTCTCCAAATTTGGAAGGCAGAATCACATGGCTGAGCACCATTCCCTGATACCATTTTACTCTGTATGTTTCATGAAAGATGTTCATAGCATGTTGCAATCTTATTCTGTTCATCAAGAAGCAAAAAAATGGTTTAAACCTGTTTAAACCTGTCACTGATTGGTTGTGACTGCAGTTCCATCATTCCCTGTCTCTCTGATGTTCATTGCACACTTGCTTTGTCTCTTTCCCAATCACCCTTGCTAGTCATGTGCAAAGGTCAGTTTGCTTTTCTATGCTGGTGGCATCTTGAGGTTGCCTTCCAGCAACCAGGATTTAGTGTCCTGGTCACAGTCCTGCAACCAAGTGTTGCAGGATCATCATCTACCACTAACTTGCCTAGACAGTTTATGCATCTGACCAAATTTTATAGATGTCTTTTCATCAACCTAAACAGTTTACTAGGTGTGGTCCCTCTGTACAAGCTATGGGCCCAATGAACCAGATTCCTGACTTGCTTCATGCAGATGGTCTCACAGTCCTTGTTGACCATCAGGTTGCTGAACCTTTCTGCCATTTTCCCAGAACTGTTGGGCTTTACCTTCCTTTTGAGTGCTTGCTCACCTTACCTGGCTGTTGCACTTCCACACAACATCCCAGTAATTCCTCTGACCCACACATCTGATGCCACTCTGCTTCAAGCACTGCTCACCCATTAGAGCATTCTGCAAGTAGTGAATGTGACCTCTCCCATGATGCTGCTTGCAACTGCTTAACTGATGGGCTACATATTAGCCAAGACCTGCTCTTGTCACTGTCTAGGAATGCCTGAGAGAAAATGAAGCAGTGGCAGTGGTGGCCACATGCTGTCATCTGTTCCCTCCTTCAGCTGTACCTTGCATATTGATGACTGTCCAACTACTTCCAGAGTCCTGTTGAGTACAAACTGCCAACATGTGGTTGTCACCAGACTCAAAAGCTGAGAGTCATTTGCATTGATTTCAAATGGTGAGATATCTGTGTTCCTCATCATTTTCCTCTGCTTAGATGCATTCATGGCAGCTCTGCAATCTGTTGATCTCACTGTCTGTCCTTATACCTGTGACAGCATTGTCCTCTGTGCTTTGGTGGCCAGAGCTGGCAGAGCAATAATAGTGAACATGGGGTATGTCACTTGGTGGATATAGTTTTGTTAACTGCTAAAATTTCCTTTGTTCTAGCTTTTCTGATGTTGATGCAATCATTTGCATTGATGCTTGTTTTACTCAGAAGCGCAGAAGTGAGTATCCATATGATCCAGTAAACCCTACAGCTACAGTCTTTCTTTCACAAGAAGATATTTGTGCTATGGAGCATGAGGTTAACAAGTTGCAAAAGTCAAAGTCTTCAACCCAATGGAGGATTCGACAGGCTTTGAAAAAGAATTATCTTGGTGATGGAGAGGATGAGCTTGAAGAGGGAATGAGGATAACAATGTCAGTGCTGAAGGGTTGTAATGAGTCCTTTACTGCAGCTGATGAGAGGCACCAGAAAGTGAGTCTTAATCATTTATTCTGACTCCATTGGTCTGATGGCAGTGTAGGCAAGTACCCAGTTCTTGCTCATATTGGCAGACTGCCAGTGGTAAGAGGTCATCATTCATGAATACCCTTGTATTTGACTTGCCTTGAAGAACAAAGACTTCAAAACCACACAGAAACATCTGTGAAGTGATGAGAACCAGGAATAGCCAAGCTTGCCAGTAGCTACAATAATCTGTGTCTGCAAATTGTAGGCCTCATACACAAGGGAAAAGCTCCCCAGGGGTCAATAGCACCACTCCTGATCCCAAGGGACTCTTTGGTCAAACTGGATGTGGATGATGATATTTGACAGGATATTGGCCTTGAGGATGATTCAGATGGGTTACTACCCCCATGGTTAGCTGATAAAAAAGTGTGCTCAGGGATCAGATCACTCCTTGAGCTGAGGTGTTGTGAAGAAGAGGAAAGGTACCTGTTGCAGGAAAGAAGAGCTTTGACACAGTGGTTTTCTGAAGAGTGGGGTCATGTGCAGAAAAGCAGACAGAGTGCTAGTAAGAGACATGTGTCATTGCATTACCATGACTAACACACATTGCAGATGTTGATCTTGCCTATGAACTTGACTGCAGAGCATTGAGCTAGCAGGTCTATGCATCTTGTGGAAGAGGCAACTTAGAGGCTGTCCTGGAACACCTAATGAGAACTGGGGTGCAAGTGATGAAGAACTGCACAGCATAGTGCAGGGTGGTCATGTTATATATATTGATGGTGATAATGAGGAGAAGTTTGATGGATTGGAGTCAGAGGGTGAAGAGGATGAGGATGAAGTGATGGATGATGAGTTGCTATGTGTTGCTGAAGAATTTTCTCTGGCAGATAAATATCACCAACAGAGTGATATGTCACTGGAAGAATTTTGTTGGGGAGAAGAATGGGAGAATGACCTACTGGATATGGATCCATCATCATCTCCAAGTAAAAGAGTTCAATACAGATAAGGGCATATAGAGACATATTATAATCTATTTGGTGTGTTTAAATAGATTTTTTTTTTGAGCACCATGTTTGTAAGACATATGTATGTATTGCAACAAGAGCCAAGGATTGCAATACACTTCAAACTAAGGCAACAAAAATTTTATATTATATTACCTTTTGTAATCTTATCTTATCACCTGACCACAATTCTATTCTATTCTGATTTTGATCTATCTTATCTTTGTCTACTACATGCTATGCTATTAGTATCACCTTACATGGAAATCTCTACTACTACCCATGCCCAATCTAACTAGTGAGTATTACTAAGTATTTTTTATTGCTCTCATCAGGATTCAAACCTAAGGACTCAGTGTTAGTTAGTCTAGTGCTGACTAGTAGTGAGACTTTGGCATGTGTTACCATTAGTCCACACAGCCAATCTTTCTATACAAGTGTCAACACCTCCTAAGGAGCTTTTCAAGACTTAGACAAAATTTTTGAAATTGCATACAACTAGTATTACAATAAACATGCCTGCAACTAATGGTAATGAAAACTAGTAGCTGCTTTGCCCATCTACCTCTACTGCAACATCCACTGTCATATGCAATTCAAGTGTGGTACACATATCAAACTTGATGCAAGCATGCAGACAGCATAACAGGAGGTAATCATCTTTTGCTGTCTTATAGGGGAAGATGTCATGACAGGTGAATATGATTATCTGTTCAGGAAATGTCAGTGAAATCAGAGCTTGGTAAGACACTTACAGTGGCTCAAAAAAGTGTCCCAATGTTGGGTGATTTTGGAAGGATTTAAGATTTATGAGAGAACCAATAGGAATCAGTTCAAACTACTGCAGGACCAAAAGTAGCACTAGCTGTTGCCTTGACAACAAGGGCTTGTTCATGTAGTTCAGTTTTCATGGCACTGAGATATAACCATTTTAAAATGACATGTCATTGGGACACTTTTTTGAGCATGATGTTGTCAGCCATTATTTAGTAAATAACATAATGATTTGACAACTTCTGAAGGATATTTTGCTTCAATCATGCCTGATTATGTAATGTACATAATCTTGAGCCATAAAAGAGGCTTGGTGCCCACTCAGCTAACCCTACTCCACCATGAAATGCATTTTTGCCTCTGCTAGAGCAAATATCCATCTTCTTTCTGAATCTGGCCTTTCTGCTCATCAAATATCCTCTAAAGCTGGTCTGGGAAGGTCTACTGTGGCCAGGGTCATCAAAGAGTTCCAGCTAGATAAGGAAAACCTCAAAATGGTACATTTTCACTGGCTTTCTTCTACTGGCAAAAGGAGAATAGTCTCTAGTGTGACCTCTGGAAGACCTGAAAATGCAATCCAGGCCACCCATATAATAAGAGTGGCCATTTCCTCTCCTTTCTCTGCCCAAACTGTTTGTAGTGTGCTCAATTCTGCATCCCTGACAGCTGTAGTCAAGCCCAATACTATTGATCTTGGGTTCAACTGACCAGCTGACCCTATTCCAGTCCTCCCCAGTCCATTTTTGGTGCTTAAGAGCAAAGGGAAGTCCCTGTTGCCTGTGCTTGCCAGACAGGAGTGGCTTCTCCAGCTTGTCTATAGCCTTCAGGGATGTAGAATCAAGCACACTACAAACAGTTTGGGCAGAGAAAGGAGAGGAAATGGCCACTCTTATTATATGGGTGGCCTGGATTGCATTTTCAGGTCTTCCAGAGGTCACACTAGAGACTATTCTCCTTTTGCCAGTAGAAGAAAGCCAGTGAAAATGTACCATTTTGAGGTTTTCCTTATCTAGCTGGAACTCTTTGATGACCCTGGCCACAGTAGACCTTCCCAGACCAGCTTTAGAGGATATTTGATGAGCAGAAAGGCCAGATTCAGAAAGAAGATGGATATTTGCTCTAGCAGAGGCAAAAATGCATTTCATGGTGGAGTAGGGTTAGCTGAGTGGGCACCAAGCCTCTTTTATGGCTCAAGATTATGTACATTACATAATCAGGCATGATTGAAGCAAAATATCCTTCAGAAGTTGTCAAATCATTATGTTATTTACTAGATAATGGCTGACAACATCATGCTCAAAAAAGTGTCCCAATGACATGTCATTTTAAAATGGTTATATCTCAGTGCCATGAAAACTGAACTACATGAACAAGCCCTTGTTGTCAAGGCAACAGCTAGTGCTACTTTTGGTCCTGCAGTAGTTTGAACTGATTCCTATTGGTTCTCTCATAAATCTTAAATCCTTCCAAAATCACCCAACATTGGGACACTTTTTTGAGCCACTGTACAATACCTTGGATAGGTCCTCAAACTTTTGACCATCTGTATATGAAACTGAAAGCACTTGCTCAAAATGATTGAGACTGCACCAATGAGGCATTGCATTGAGACTAGTAAATTATTAGCACAACTGCTTCATGCAATGAGATAGATGCACTTCTGTTCAACTTCTCCCATCATCTGATGACCCATTGTCTTGAGAATCCTCAAAAGTTCTCCCCACAAATGATCACCAAATTTTCCCACACAGTTGGCATGGAGTCTATCCCAACACAACACTTGATAAATGTCCATGTTCCTGACCTCCCAGAAGGCACTCTAGAGGTGATTAGAGCTAGAGGGAAGGTAACAGCATGAGCCACTTGCATCTACATCATGTAGTCCTTGTTTCACCAGACTTTGTTCCTTGCTGTCTGCTTGGGTCTGTGAGTATGCTTCCTGTAATGTCTTGAAAACATTCTTGCTGGTATGATGTTCACACCCAGTGAAAACTGGCTATGGCCAGGTGTGACATGAGGTGACAGGATGTGACCAAACTGGGCAAGTGATACATGGTCACACAGAGTCAGAGCCTGCTAGCAACATGAGACTGACATAGTATGACTGGGTACTACCTCTGTATGATACCATATGATCTTTTTGGTGCAAATATACTGACTCATATCTGGCCACATTAAGTCATGCCCTTGTTGGCTTTGCTCAATATGAGTGCATGTGACCTGGTGTGACATGATATTACTTAGTGATATCAGGCCATATTCACACTGGCACTGCACCATCTGCTCGAAAATGACACAATATGATATGGTGTGACCATGTATTACATTCTACTGGGTGGGGGACTAATACATGAGACCCAGTTTGGATGCAGGGGATGCCAGCCTGAGAGTACAATATGTGTGTGCAAAGTCCAATTAATTGAATAGTAGACAGCATTGGCAATGCCAATGCAACACAATCAAGATAAGTTGAATAATAACCCATGCCAATGATTCCAGCAGATGGAAATAACAATGCAATGCAATGTGGTTCAATCTGATGTGATGCAATTTTGTGCAAAGTGCAAACAGTGCCTAGGTGGTATGCAGAATACCTTGCTCGATGATGGACTTGGTCCAGGTATTCTTCACAACCTAATAATGCATTAGAGTGCTTTTCCAGCATGTTCATCACTTACAAGCTCTTTGGCTTCATTGTTGTAATTCTACAAATCGTCAGTAAAAATAGTTGACATGGAAAGTGAAATCATTTACTTCACATGCAGCTGGTGTTAGAGTCTTATCCCAGTACAAGCAGAAATCTTCCTTCTGTCTGTGGGGTTGATTTTCTTCAACCACCATAGCATACACAGATTCCTGTTGAGTACATTAACATATGTACATGAAGCATGTCACTGTGCATTCATTACCATCCATTCTTCATGCCCAATGGCCGTAGAGTCTTCTTTGCCTTGGTTGTTGAGTCACTCATGCCAGTTTTGCAATCATTGGATGCATTGGTGAATGTGCTGTCAGAAAGTCATGGACTCTCCACAATGGGAGGGACAGGCAATACATTGACCTTCCCTGCAGCCATTGCAAGTAAACTCCTGCAAAGTTGATGCCAAAATCAGTAAATGCAATCCTGAACAATGCATGAAGTTACATAGGATTATATACAATAGGACTCTTGGCAATGGTCAGGATATTGACATTATCAACACTTGGATTGTTTTCCTTGTTGGCCAAGTCTGTGCCCACATCCTGGGGGGTCAATTGTGCTGAAGTAGCCTTGACAGGATATTCAGGTGGTTCTATACAGGTGTAAGTCAGTGCTGCAGAGGAATATGATGCAAACCTTGTATTGGCAACTCTACACAAGCTCCCAAACTGAGGGATGTGGATGTGGATGCAGATGTCAGCATGGATGTGGATGATGAGTCTGGTGCTGTGAGCTTTGGTGATTCTGATGGGTCCTGGGACTGCAAGGCTGCCATGGCTTCGCATATCAGTACAAGGTATCAGATAGGATTACTCACATTTTTGTTTCTTGTTGGACAGCATTAATGAAGTGTCTGTGGGTCCCTTGCACTTCTTACTGCCAGGATTGAGGCTTTTGACGTCATTGTGGTTGTTGAGAGCCTCTCCTTTGATTGTGTTGCATGTAGTCCTCTTCAAGTTGCCATGGTTGTCAAGATGTTTTGTTCTCCAGGCCAAGTATGTCTTCATACACAGATGCTCAAGTTTCCAGCCACTTTCCATGAGCTTGAACAGAGGCAAGTCTTTCTCCATATGTGCCCATATGAATTGGAGGGCAGTCATACTCACCCTACCCCAAGTATCCAGTGCTATTTTGCATTGGGCAATTTTGATCCACCCTGCACATAGAGCTCTTCAAATCTTGGTTAGCATTTCTGAGGTCAGAACATCACCATTTTCATCTTCAAGGAATGCATACAGACCACAATTGCTCCCTCCAGCCTCTGGGGAGTCCAACCAGTCTTTGTAGTCTTTTCTTGTCCAGAATTGCACCTTTGGGTGTCTTGCACATCAGAGGCTTCTTGCCTGCAGTCATTGGAAGCTGTAGAGGCAAGTTACTCCTGAGTAAACTTGGATCCCACATTCCTGAGTTGACTACATTTGTGAGTTTATCAAAGAGGTTCCTGTGTAATGATTAGCAATAGATAGCCTGTAAACTAATATCTCACCTGATTGTGTCATGTTCCATGGTTACCTTGACCAAATGCCATTCCAGTGCATTGCAACAATCTTGCAGAAAGGTGATGCATGACTCCTGCTACATATATGCACTCTATAATATGGTAAGCACCTAGTTTTAACTCACTATACTTACATTAACTTGATTAATTGAAGTCTGGGGTGAATATTGTGTAAACAGCTGTTGTTGAGAGGGTAGGACACCAGGACTATTGTGCTGCAAAGAAGAAAATATCAAATTATCATCAATGCAGTTGCCTGTTGGGGCCAAGAATGGGTCACCAGACTGAGGTGAGAATTATGAGCTGTTGTTGAAGCTGAAGTGCAAGTTGCTGGCATTGAGGGAGTACATGGTAATCTAGAGACAGGGGAGGATGTGACTCTGAAGATATTTTCCCATACCTTATTAACTGCTACCAAGTGCCTTGTAACCTTAAACATAATGAAATGTCACCACTGACTAATTTGACATTTGCTCCTGCTCCAACTATTACAATGGTCAGTAATGTCATTGTCGTCAACATCAAAGGCCTTCTTCTGACTGGGATGCCTGTACCGTTTCATTGGACATGCCTTCTCCTGGAACTAAAGTAAGTTTTCTCCCAATCTACTTTTTGACTTTGCTAATCTCATTGAACTTGTCAGAGGATCATGTTACATGTCAAACACCCTGAATTCCACAAATACAGCTGTCCTCGAGTTAAGGAACCCTATGCACAACCTGTGCCACTCAAGAATGTCATGCTGGAATACAAGGGTCCCATCAAGTTGGAGGGGGAAAGCCAGGACTTTACCACTTTGAGGCTTGAAGAACCCGAGCACAAGGCCAGCCAGGCTGTTACTCCCAAGCTTGAAGAATATAGCAAGTGCAGCATTGTGTTGGAGGATTCTGATTGTGACACAAGTCTGTAAGTAGATTATTCAAAATCTAGTCAAATCTAACAATTGATGCAGGCAGTCTGCTACTGTAGCTCCATTGCCCTGCACTGTCCTCACCTGGGACAATGGAAATCCCCAGGCCAAGGAGGGCACACCATCCTGACCTTGGAAGTACTACATTCATTTGTTTGATCCCTCCATTCTCCCCATCAAAATCATGTGTAGGAGGGAAGCAATGGAAAGGTATGAGGATAGGCTTGAGAGGGGGGGGAAGCACCATAGGCTAGCTTGAGTTTTATGATACCTACAATTTGTTTTGTCATACTTGTATGTTTACACTGTCAATACATTTGATATCTGTACTCATGAAAAGGTTGAATTCAGATGTAGCTGCAGTAAGAATCTGGTTCGATATATACACTATTTGACATCCTCATGACCATCATCTTCATCATCTCTTTCAACATACATGCTGTAGAGAACCCCCCATTCAGATACATCAAATCCAGGCCTTTCCATTATACAATACACCAACTCTGCAATGCCCAAGGGCAAGACCACCTGCTGTGGGATCATCACAATGATGCTAATGATTTGTTTGACACAAATTACAGATATAGTGTCAAGCAGTTGGGAGGCTAAGAGAACATGATTTGAAAGTTTCAGTAAGTCTTCATCAGGTGCAGAATACAAGTGAACAATTGCAATGTCAGTGAAAGTCCAGTTACCATCTGCAGCTTGAACTGGCAGCCTAGTAAAATATTGGACTTTGGCACAGTGGGTTATACTGTCACAAAGACACTACATGAAGAGCCAGTTAGCATAGTGATCAAATTCAGTAGGATGATATACTTACCTTTATATTGTGTGAGACATGAAGTTGCTCTGGAGGTTGAAGACTCTCTCTCCAAGCTGAGCACACAACCTGGCCATTTGGAAGACAAAGTTGAGCCCACTTCTTGATATGTGGCAAAGGTTGTCTGGGCTTGAGAAATAGCGCAATGGCAGCACCTTCATCACTGTGGGGAAGGATTGAGGTCTTGGAACATTTATGAAGCAGAGAAAAGCCATCACAGAGATCAAGGGAGCTGTAAGGTAGTCTGTTGACTGAATCATTGAGCTCAGGTATGATGGAGATGAGCAAGTTGACTTGACATCAGTGGATGCCCTCATGAGAGAGATTTGTGTAGGGCTTGGAGGGCTGTCAAATCTGTTCACTGAGATTCCTGATGGTCCATTCCATGGTCCATTGCACATAACAGAAGGGAGGACCTTTATGAATTGCCTCTGGTACAAGATGAATGACTTGGTGTACACAAGGGCACACAAAATGGATATGGCACTCATGAAGTTGGTAATAGATAGACTTGAACTCATGTTCCCAGCTGCAGAGGAGTGCATGCACATCGAGGAGTTGTTCTTCTGTCAATGTGTGTTGGCACATGATCTGAAGTCTGTGAACTAACTTGCAGTAATTCACCCAGTACAATCTGGGCAGGAGGTCATAGAGGAGAATCAGTGTGAGGGCAAATATGTACAGCTGGAACTCCCAGGTCTTGTATTGTGTATTGATTTTTTTGGCAATGTTACAAGGCTTGCAATTGTAAGAGCTGGGGAGATGATGACCTGCTTGCTTGACAGCCACTCCATGCTCATGCCAAACTTCTTCATTGGCTAAAATGGCCCATGGCCATATCTCCAGATCATTGCCTGCTACATGATTGATGGTGCCATGCCAGAGGGAAATGAGAAGGTCACTGATGTTTTCAGCAAATGCATGATATCAGTTGTCATACACAGAGGAGTGCAGAGAGAACAAGTTGGCTGGAGCACAAGAATGAGAGGTGGTTTGGTGAGGCCAGTGTCAGTTTTCTTCTTGTCCCATTGTGTGGGATTCTGCACAGTGACAATAGTTCTGAGATTGTTGGCATACTTGGCACATCCACCTAGTGGGAGATTGAACATGTTGATGTCAGCATGATTGCTGCCACAGACACAGCAGTTGTGAGGTCAGAGTAGTGCTGGGCAGTAGTGTTTGCCATTTGTTTTATGTCTGCTGATGGCACCACAATACATGCAACAGCCATTCTTGCTGCTATGACCAACTATGCCATTCCAATAAATCAAACCAGGCCTGTCTGTGGTCATAAAAAGTAGATAGACATTGGAGGAGTAGCAAGTGTTGGTATGGGTGTTCCAGATGGGGAGTCCTTTGGCCTGAAGGGCCATGAGATGATGGATGCCAGGAAAGAGGAGTGAGTCGAGATTCTTGGGCTTGTTGGGGCCAGGAATAAAACCCCCAGGGCAGACATGGAGTTTGTGATATTGTTTGTCCAGTGGCAGATTTATAATGATCCATATATACATCCAACAATCTGACTCCTTACTGTCATACAACTGGGCTCTGTCAAGTGAGAGCATGGGAATGGCATCATTGTGTTTGATGTCACCATTGAGGACAGCCCCAAGGTAATCCCAACCCATAGTGATGTCATTGATTAGTGGGATGCAACCAGTCTCACATAGTTGCTGAAGGACCTCTGCTGTATGCCAAGTGAGATATCCCATATCAAAGCACTATCCTTGTGCTGATAGAGGCCTTGCAGTTGGGGGCCAATTGGGATCATTGTGAATGTCTGCACTGCAACCTTGGATCTCCTGCAAATTCCTTGAAGCTGTTCCTCCTTCCATTGAGAAGTGCAACACATCAGGCAGGCCTTGAGATGGGAAAAAGGCCCAGTATAGGCAATGCAGGAGTTGTGACACATGTTGTGTTCAATGGAGATGACCCCAGTGTAGGTAGTGATGAGTTTTTCAACATTATAGAAGCTCAGGATGGAGTCCATGGCTGGGGTGCACTTGAAGGCAATGTGGGCTGCTTTGCAGATGTGATTGTACACCTGTTGGGATGCATTCTCAAGGGCTAAGTAGGTTGATATGGCGAAGTGAATGCCTGGATTATTGATGGTAATGACCTCAGCAGGGGGGGTCCACAACCTCTCAAGGGCGTCAGTACTGAGTTTTGCAACATTGTGTTGAGCAAAGCATTTTTGAGGGCCAATATAAACTCCATGGACTGGCACATAGGTGAGAGTACAGCAGATTGCACAAGAGTCTTGATGTCAATGATGGGGTGTGTCCTCCACTCATGCCATATGTTGGCAGGTGCTGCCATTCTATCTAACCTGGCAGCTGGTAGATCCTACACTAGAGAGTTAGAACACATTGAATTGGTTGTCCACAGCCACTTACCTCATCTACAGATGGATCAGTGGATGCTGTAGGTCCACCTAACTTGGGAGCTGGTAAATCCTGTGCTGGAGGTTAGAACACATTGAATTGATCATCTATGGCCACTTACCTCATCTACAGATGGTCCAGTGGGTGTTGCAGGTTTGCCTAGATCAGGAGCTGGTAGATCCTACATTAGAAGGTTAGAACACATTGAATTAGTCATCCACAGCCACTTACCTCATCTACAGATGGATCAGTGGATGCCATAGGTCCACCTAACTCAGGAGCTGGTAAATCCTGTGCTGGAGGTCAGAACGCATTGAATCAGTCATCTACAGCCACTTACCTCATCTACAGATGGTCCAGTGGGCATTGCAAGTTTGCCTAGATCAGGAGCTGGTAGATCCTACATTAGAGGGTTAGAAGGTGTTAAATTGGTTGTCCACAGCCACTTACCTCATCTACAGAGGGATCAGTGGATGCTGTGGGTCCACCTAACTCAGGAGCTAGTGATTCCTATGATCAGTCTCAAAATCAGTATTCTACAGAATGGAAAATAAATGGACTCACATTTTCATGAGTGTGCACATGTTTATGGTGTCCATCCTCCATGGTTTTGAGTTGCCTTTTCACCATCACTTGGATAACAGCTGCACAACAAGTGAGTTTTTCTGAGCTGTGGCCTGCATGGGGTCTGACTTGGGAGGATCAAAGGCACTCCTTTTCTTCTTTGGTCCCAGCCTCCACAAAATGACAGTACCATGTTGCCTTTGACACTGGGTGAGGCTGCCTGAAATTATACTTGCTGCAGATGCATATGTAGGGAGTTGATGCAGATGCCATAGGCATCGAGGCAGCCAGAGCAGTGCACAGTGCAGTGTACTGTGTTGCTATGTAGTGTAAAAGATACATCCAACTTACCAATCACAACACAACATAGCCAAAAAAGGAAGGAGTAACTTTGATTATCAACCATGTCATATTTGTCACATTACTTTCACATATTGTCACCTCATGTCACACCTGGCCATGGCCAGTTTTCACTGGGGTTCACAGTCCTCAGGGAATTTTAATATCTCATCCTAATGGATAAGGCAAACAGGGCAATGGTGATTTGACATCATACCATGTATGAGTGCCATGACTGCTCTGAGTGACAAAGATTGTCAGCCTACATTCATGATATTTTGGGCAGCATATCCACTTACTGCTCTTCATAATCAGCTGAAAGAATTAGTATGGTGGGAAAAAATCAGCAGGTGATGCCATCCCAACACATTACCCAATAGCCAGTTTTTGAGTACTCTGATATTGTATCTAGTATCTTCTTGAATGATTCATGCCAAATGTGATTCTTGAAGTTGGCAAATGATTTCTTTCCAGAGTACCTCTTGTCTTCCTTCACCTATTAGAAGCACAATACAGAAAATCAGCCAGTGTACTCAACACTGTCAACAAAGGAACTTACAATTGGTAACCACCTGACTACATGGCCACCACCTAAACCTTCACCATTATGGATCCAAGTAGGTAGATTCACAATCCACACAACAACTGGATACCTTTTTTGTCAACCGAATGATGACAACTTGGCTGTATCAGCATATAAAACAAGTGCTAGAACTTTTCCACCTGAAGGTAGATCACTCTGAAAAAGAATTGTTGAAGTTTCATGCAGAGACAACTAATGACATACTTGTACATCCCAAAATTTGTTAGCCATCCATGGCTCATCAATGAAATGAACAAATGAAGCACCATCAAACTTGGATAGGCACTGAGCACCAAATACAAAATATGGGCCCACACTTGAATCCTTCAAGAGATCATAGGCCCAATCCCACAACAAATGACAATACATCTTAAACTCCATCATCTCACCTCCAAATGGTGCACTCATTATCATTGTCTGAAACTGGGCTAGGATGTAATTAGGGTTGACAATGACAATGAATAGATGACACTTACTGCTGTCATGCAGTGTGAAGCAGCCCACTGAGTGCTCTCAGGATCATTGTAATTATTCAGAGTCCAGTCCTCAATGTGAGAACATTTCAAACACTTGAGGATACAATTACTTGCTCCTTGTTGAGAGTAGCATCATGAATGAATTCTGAGAGGTTGAAGTCAAGATGGGTTGGGAACAGGTACCACAGAGCAGTGCATGGATCCAGTTTGTATGTCTTGGGTGCATGACCTTGGGTGAACTTGGTGAATGGCACTTTCACAGTTGGCTTTCCAGCATTTGGGTGGTATTCAACTTGGATATCATCAACAATGTTGATATTGATCTTGGGTTCAGCAACTGCATAACATATTGGCATGGACAATATGTGATCACATATTGACACACACCATTCAGTTCATCATTCACACCCACATCAGTGCTGGCAGGCAGCTCAAGATCCATAACCATGGGCCAGAATGTTGCAGGCTCTGCTAACAATTGTGTGAGTCCAATTCAGAGAGTGGCAGGAAACTTACCTAGTGCTGGCTCAGCATGCATCTCAACAGAGGGCCCTGTCACTGATCCACCAGTAAAAATGCCTGCTCAAATCAATCCAGTGGTAAATCAGAAATAAAATCAACTGGTAAAATTCCTATGTACCTTCTCAACAAAGCAAGTCAAAGTGAGCATGATCTTCATTTGTTTTTCAAGCCCACCTGATGCATGATTTGCAATGAGGTCCTATTCCAGTTGGCTTGAATGATTTCCCACATGATTCACAGGTAGTAGTGTGCTTTTCCAGAGGCATACTACTGGTCAACAAATGGAATGCATCCTGTGAGAGTAAAGACAGTAAATACAATAAAGAAAAATGAGTGGACAGCAAAGCAAGATGCAGACAGTAGCAGTCACTGTTGCAAAGGGCATTGCAATGGCATTGCCAGTGTATTGCAACTCTGCACTCTCACATGCAATCTAATCATGAACTGATTATCACTGTGCAAAAATCTGACATCATTGCAATGGACTGAATAATTTTCCAACAGGGGACCACAAGAATTTTGACATAGACAAATTGGAGGTCTTGGTTTGCAGATGGAAGGATTGGAAGAGGCCAGAAAGACAAAGCAACCAATGATCTTGAAGTCCATATTGGGGGAGCTGCACAAATTAGAAAAGAACACTGAGATGTTTCATGCAGAAATGCAGCTGAAGGTGGGGGTATGCAGTTGCAGCTCTGATTGGGTCTTCCAAGACTAATGAATAACTTGTAGCTTGCCACTGTTTGGCTGAAGAAACCACTGTGGGCCCAGAAGCCCCATAACATTCTCCAGTCCAGATACAAGTATTCTGTGTGGTTGGTTGTTTGGGAACTGTATCACAACCATGTGCAGAAAAAGCTTGCCACTATGAGGGAGGATGCTGGGGATGAAGAAGGCACCAAGCCAATTGGGGTCTATCAGCAGGCACTGTGAGTCAAAGTGTGGTTCAGTGGTGTAAACCAACCAAAACCAACACAAAAGACAAAGAAAGCGAGTGGTGGTGTGCCTATGCAGTACCTAGATGGTGGAAGCTCTTGTTCAGGTGGGTTTTTGTCAGTTACAACACTCAAAGATGAGTGCTGAGGGTTGGGGGTGCTCCTGATGAAGAGGGAGCAAGAATGTGAGAGGATGCAATGGGGTAGACTGCTGTCAGCCGACAGAAGGATGGATGATGACTTAATTTGATGTCCTAAGCTATTCAGGGAGGACTTGGAGTGAAGTATATTGATGATAGGCAATGATAGGCAAAGTAGACAATAGTTAGACCCTTAATAAAGTCTCAACTATTGAAGCTGATGAATGAATTACTGAGGGACAATGAAATGCAAGTGAGGGGAGCTCTCTCTGATGTCTTCTTTCAGTTTTCAGCTATCTAAGTACAGTGATTTATGTACAGTACAGGGGTATTGCCTATGGAAAACAAGGTGTAAACACTTGGTAAGTGATTGGTAACTGATAAGTAAGGAATGTAAGCAGTGGGTAATCAACTTAGAAAGCATTGGTGAGCATTGGTAAGGATAAGTAAGCCAAAAAGAAAGAATCAGTAAGCAAAGTCAAAAGATTGGTAAGCATTTGCAACAGATGAGTCAAGGACAGTCAGAATTTCAAAATATGAGTCAAGCAATGTCAGAAACTGAGTAAGCACACTGAAATCACATTAGGAGGAGACTGTGCATGTCACATCTTGAAGGAATCACTTCTACATCAGAAAAAGGGGACTTTGCCATAGGTGGAGGGGATAAAACAAAAAATGTAGTGGGCTGCACTGTACTGAAAATCCAAATTTTCATGGCTCATCAAAGCCACCAAGGAATTTCACTGTAGATGCAGCTCTTCAGTGGATTTTCAAAAGCCTTTATATACACCCCAGTGTCTTTAGGGCAGGCTTGTTGCTTATTGATGATTGCATCATTGGTGATGTCATATGATGTCATAGGGATACATCTAGACAAACACATATGATGTGGCCATATATGATAATCCAATAGGAAATAGGGCTCATACATAGCCCAATCATTGTCCCTGTGACTTCCCATGAAGTGTCAAGATAAGGTTCCATTAGTCCTTATATGGTCTAATTATGATTGGGTCCTTCAGGGCAAGGCTGTAACAGTCCAGGAATAATTCCATTCTCTCAGGACATGCTGTGTCTTGGCATCAGCAACTATAAAGCCTAGATCTACTGCCAGGCCTAGGAAGGCCAACAGTGAGTTAAGGTTTTGTTCTGCCAAGATAAGCTCTGCATCATGTATAGCGCATGTATGGTTATTACTAATTTTGGTCTGAATATGATCATGTTCAACTAGCAAATCCTGTGCTGACAGCATAGGATTATAGACACATGCAATCATATTCAACTATTCCTTATTCCATTGCATAGCTAAGTTGCTTAGATTACATGTTCATTGTCTAGAAATGACCCATTTGGTGTTCTTGAGTACGGTGGTGCCTAAATCAAATAACCAGGCATCATGATCTATGAGGACCCCATCATCCACAAAGAAGGCACATCAGTAGATCAACACACAGTCAGGCATGGGAAAAACAAGATCAGCTGATGGAGGCCATTCAAAGAGAATTGGGAGTCAAGTTGGTAGAGTAACAGGGAGTTCTCTAGAGGCCAAATCCCCAGTTTCCCAAAAGTCCTGTACATTACATATTGGACCCAGTACTCAAGTTTTTAAGGAATTTATGTCAAACATGGACCAAATGTCATTAAATTGGGTTTTTAAAGCCAAACCTGGGTTAGGCAGAGTCAGCTGTAACCATGTCCACAACACCTTTGGTGTGTGACACCACCCAAGGTTGTCAGAAAATGGGTTAAAAACAATTGTTTTACCTGCTCAGAAAAGTGCTTTGCTGAAAAAGGGGATCCTACCCCATTGATGAGTTGCACACCATGCCATGCAGATGAAGACTAAAGTCCTCATGCATAGAAAGACTGCTGGATGTTAGCAGTCATCCTTCACACAAGAATGAGTTGTCAGTGCTAGAGAGAAAAGAGGAAGCAAGTCAAGCACCCATCAATCAGCCACATGATTCTGCCTTCTGAGTTTGGAAAGGATCCTCACACCCTATGCATTTCTACAACACTCCATCCATCAGACACTCATTTTGCTAAGTCCATCAGATATGGCTGCCTCTTCATCAATCATCTTGCTTGTCTCCTTTCCAGAGACAGTGGCTATGTATATCTGCCAGGTGTTCCCATCAGCTTCTGTCCTGAATCCCCCTTGTTCATTCCATTGTCATCAGCCCTGTCCCATCCCATGCAGCTTGGTCAGTGTGTTCTCCTTGTCAGTATGACTTCCAGAAGGACATTCTTTGGTTGCCTTAGGTTTATCACTTGGTTACAAAGGTCTTATGTGGTCATTTTGGTCTCCCCACTTGGTGAAGCATATGGTTCCTTCCTCCCTGCTCCCTGCAATGTCTTTATTCCAATCTTGTCCATCATTCTCCCCACATTGCAACAGCTGCAGTATAATCTACTGTTCTCCAGCCTCCCTGATTGCATCCATGATGGGTATGACATGCATCTTGCCATCTTACTGCAAGACCCAGCAGATGTCCCCCCTTCTCCCTCTCCTCCATCAGAGCCCTGTTCATGGAGCTTTTATTGTCTTTGCTGAGAGGATGAATGGGTGGGAGGCATGATCACCTATGCTCCCATTACCCCACAGACCCCCAATGCCCAAGCCCTTTAACACCTGACTCATGCCATCCATTTCTGGAGTTTATACTTCCCTATCTGGAAACACCATCCATCTGTCATCCCATCTTTTGATCTAGTGATGTCTCCACCAAGATCTGACATGCATTGCCACCCCCTAATGTGATACTAGTGTGCTTACTCAGATTTTGACATTCTTTGACTCATACTGTGATATTTTGACTGTCCTTGACTTGTTTGTTGTCAATACTTACCAATCTTCTATGCTTGCTTATTTTTCATTTCTTGCTTACTCATCATGATTACTCATTGCTTATAGTCCTTACTCATTACTTACCAAGAGTTTGTGCCTCATTTGTCATAGGCTGTGCTCCCCCCACAGTATATAAACCCCCTGTACTTAGCTACAAAAAAGCAATCAAGAAGTCATTCAGGAATCAGTTCAGCTCATCTCAGACCTAACTTGTCATCAACAGTTGAGGCTCCATCAAGGGTCTATCTACCTTCATTTATCATCTGAAGTGTCATCTGTGCTTAGTCAGCACATTTGATTAGTCATCCCTCCACTCCTGCATAACTCAACATCAACTTGTGCTAGGAGCACATTTTATCCAAGTTCCTTACTCCAGTCAGCATCTCTCTCACAGTCATTATCCATTCATCCACTCCCACATAGCTTGACAACAACTTGTGCCAGGAGTACTTTCAGCTGAATACCTTCACTCTGTTCAGCATCCTTCACCCTCTCACCACTCATTCCTCCACTCCTGCATAACTCATTGACAACTTGTGTGAGGAGCACCTGCCTTTGAAATCCCCCCCACATTAGATTTTTCTGTCCTCCAGGTTCTGTGGAGGTAAACCACCACTTGCACTTTGTTGTCTTTTGTGTTGGTTTTGTTTGGTTTACACCAGCTCTCCACACTTTGACTCACAACATGCTAAGAGCCTTATAATACCAAAGCTCTCTGGGCACTCCTGGACACATTTGGGGAAAGCACATGATGAAGCTATTTTGATTTACAAGTGATTCTACAGGTGATTCTATCAGGTGAGGGAGTGAATGGAAAAGTTTATGGGACACGCATTTATGATGACTACATGGGATGGTAGATGACATAACTGTTGTTTATGAGTCTGCCAATCACAGATGATGTCAAGCTTTTCACTCAATGATCTCATAGGGTGATAAGGGCATGGCCCCTCATTGACATCCCCCCCTTACTACCTGTTGACATCAAACCAGCTTGGTACCTCTCTTGATGGCTCTAACATCAGTGACATTTCTCTCAAGCAAAATTGCTGGTTGCAAAGCAGGAAGAAGGCATCTCCCTCTCCAAGCAGTCTTTAGCTGTTGAAACACATACAAGAGAAACAGACAAGTAGTAGTACACTTGAACATGGAGGGCATTGACACACCCCCAGTGGTGCAGATGTTGAAGCAGAACCACTTTGTGAAATTCTGTGATAGACTTAATATCCTTCAATGTCAGGAAAGGGTACTGTTCCACAAACTCACATACTGAGTTTGTACAACATACCAACAATGATCCTCTAGGATACACAGACTCAGCAGTAAATTCCTTGTGTATAGTAACATGGTCCAGCATATATTCTTGCTGAATAAACTTGTAACTGATGGCAATGACATTACTGACCCCAGCAATGTCAATACACAAGTGGCACATGCCACTGTCCATGGTTGTCTGCACAATGCTCACCAACATGATGAACACAAACAAAATGCCAGAACCGCAACACATGCAAGTTGCCCCCAAAAGGCCATGTGACTGGACTTAATGGTCTGGTATGATTGTTGAGGACAAAGAGTTTGCAGACCAGGCCTGACAGAGTCCAGGAATACCTGTTAAGGGTGGCTGTTCACACTTCCATTATAAGCCATGCCAATGCCACCCATGTGTCATTGAAAGATTGACAGAAATGGATATTCCATACATAATATTTTACACATTTGCCCTATACACTGCAAGCATTTCACACTTTGTGGTGAGTAAACATGGTGAAAGAATTGAAGAAAGAGATACTGTTTCATTTCCAGTGTTTTCACAGAAAAAATCCAAAAGTAATGTTGTATTTGCTTTGCATAACCTACCTATAAACATTAATTGTTGGTAATGTCCATTAGGTTCAACTCTAGAGGGTATTACCATTAATTCATGTTTACCAGTAGAGAAGACAAAGAAAATCCAATATTATTTTTTGATTTTGTTTGTGAAAACATCCAAAATAACATGGTATCTTTTCCTTCAACTTTGTCAGCATCTTCCCTGATGAAAAATTGTGAAATGCTTGTAGTGATATCTTAGATAAAATGCCATATATACTCAAAATTCACAGAACCAGGGGGCCCTCCCATTGAGGCTTTTCGCCTGGTTTGGGGCATAAACTCATCCATTGTTTGGAAACAATGGATGGAGTGGCATGAAAGTGGTGTGCCACTTGACTCATACATGGTGGTACAACTCCAAGGGGGCCCCCCAGGATAATGACAGCTTCCCTTGCTCAACTGCCCCCCGACATGTCACGTGATGTCACGTGACATACCGGCAGCATCTTTTTGGCAGTGTTGTTTGGTCTTCCGAGTCTGACATGCACATGTTTTGCACAATGCAACCCTTGTTATCTTATGTCCTGGGCCCATAGATGCCTGCTCGAACTGTCTCTCATCTCTGGGTAGGCTGTAATTCATCTATTGTTTTTGTACAATAAAAAGACCTATGCACTTGTGCTACTGGGTGCTGACTAAGCATGCAAAAATGCATACTATGAAGCAAAAACACAGTAGTCATAAGTAAGAAAGGAAATCAACAAAAATAAAGCACATAAACCAAATCCCTTCATAGGGAAAACCAACTCCGTACATCTGAGGGGGCCTTGAGATCTTGACTGCCCCCGGTCAACCCAAGGGTAGTTCCTAGGCAGATGGCAATGATGAGAAGGGGAAGGGGACAAGGGCACGTCGCCGAACAACAACTGCTCGGAACGATGCGAAACGAGGGGCATCAGTAGAGGGGAATGCGAATAACATGGTAAAAAAAGAACGGAGGGAATCCGCGAATCCTGTCGCAAGATATTTGCAAAATCGTCTGAAGGTGCCTCCAACTGCAAATCCAGAGATCCTTCTACATCCACTGCAGCAAGCGCAACGTACCATACACCACTTGGAAGGCCTCGTCAAGTAGTACCATATTCTGAAAAAGCGAGGAGTATGACGGCGAAACGGGGGAGATATTACACATGCACCCGTGAGGTTTCACCTGGGGGAGGGAGAGGGGAGACCCTCGAACGACAACAGCTGGGGGGATTGACACCAAAATCCGGGAGACGGTAGGGAACCCGCAGACGTATACGGAGAAAAAGGAACCACGCCATTTCGACCACTCAATCCAGAGCTATACCCAAAGTTGCCTCATCACCCTCTGAATACGAAAACGGGCATATCTCGACAACGGCTGTGCGGAACTGGATAAACGAGACATTCCCAGGAAGTGTTCAGCGAGGGGGACAAACTGCCAAAAATGCGAGAGGAACGGCGGAGAAACACGTGAGATACGATCTCAAGTCCTCAAAGGTGGGGAGAGGAGAGTCGCCTGAATGACAACGGCTGGGGGGACCAGCACAAAGCACTGGGAGATGATAGGGGACACCTAGACGAGTGCAGAGAAAAGGGAACTGCAGCAACTTGGTCAGCCGGTCACGAGGTATGTGCAAAAGCATCGCCCAGCACTCCTAACACAAAAACGGACGTATCTCTATAATGACTGCGCGGAATTGAACAAAGGAGGCATCCCCAGCGAGGGCTCGGAAAGGGGAACGAAAGATTCGAAAGGCGAGAGAAACGGCGCGACGACACACGAGATACAGTGACAAGACCTCAAGGGTTGCCCTTCCCACAAAAATGTAAATAACTCTGGAACCGCTTGGCCTGTCAGGAAGAGCCCATGACCAACAGAAAGCTATCATTGAGTACTATCATGCGACAGGTAATGCACAATTTTTACAAAATTTGGAATAGCTACACAACAACAAGATTTCTTGAACTCGGGATTCGGGGACCTGATAGAGGCAGGTCTTTGCTACAGGCCTGTGCAAAAACCTCGATAAAATATGCTAAAATGCGTGTACCAGTGAGCCTTGTAAACGACATGTCTAAAAGTATAGGTAATGCACAATTTTGTCACACCATGTCACTCCTGACAGTCATCTCCGCACGCATAAATTAAGCTCCGCAGTGTTAACAATTGTACTCCGCCCGATTATCGTGCTTCGCTGAATTCCCTATTTAAACGGAGTCTGAATGTGCTGACGCGCGTGACGCCCCTATACTTGATTTCTGTCACACTCTAGCACAATCATGAATATTGCAGTCGAGTCTTCCTTTGTTTCACTGAAACAATGTGCTGTGAATATTTGTATGGATACGATGCGACTAACTCGAAAAATTTGAGTCCAATGCCCTAGTAGATCTCTGGGATCTGGGTCAAAATACCATAAAAATGGGGTGGTTCCCGCCACCTTCCTTGAAGTTTGCATGCTAGAGAGCTACCACATTATGTTTTTTTTACATTGAAGCACACTAGCTAGTAGAATATGCCTATGGCAATGTGCCCATGATGTTATATTATGAATATCTTGAGTGTTGTGGGCAGGGAACACAATTGTGCATTACCTGTCCATTGTGCATTGCTCATCACATGATAGTACTTCCATCCTGCAAAAAACTGAGAGACGTGGGCGCAACTCACATCTATTGTGGCATACATATGGAGTGCATCACCATGTAATAGATTTTTTACTGCCTCGTCCACACTTACACTTCCGACATTCCTAATGTGGGTTACCGCCGTGATGTCACGTGATGTGTCTGGGGGCGGTTGAGCTGGGACAGCTGTTAGTAGGGACGCATGCCTTGCCCAGACCATAGCGATGATGACGGCTTGGTCCGAGGCAACCTGGCTGTGTGAAAGAAGCAAGCGCTGATCAAGAAGCTACATACAGTTGGGACAAGTATCGAGCGTCAGAACTCCGACAGACATGTGGTCCAGGCGGGGCCGAAGGCACAGGAATAGTAGTGACCCGTGCTTTTCATGGACCTCAGCTTCCTGTCCTCTCTCACATCTCGACATTGGCCAACTGTGGTGAGCTCCTTCCCGGCTCTTTGATCTGCGAGACTGGAGCAGCGTACAATTGCCTTTCCGCTCACTGCCAACCAACTGGCCCTCTTTCCATCCATCGTTGAAGTCCCTATTGGTTCATCGTTCTGTTACTTGCATTGATCTCCAAGCGGTTCCATCTAGAACCTGAAATTCACCGACACTCAAGATTATCTGCTCTGTACTGTGTGTTTACCCGTGAGTTCTTTCACCATCGTTACACTAATCAGTTTTGCTGATTCGGGTAGCATTCTGACATTAACGGTTGCTTCCCCTCATATCTTCCTGGTATCCAAGGATCACGTATGGCTCTGCTGTTCCTTGCTTATTGCAGCTGATTACTGAGCCTTCCCCTAAGGCACAACCATTTACACCCCGTCATTGTCCCGGTGTAGCAGCATCCAATGGATCTGACAGACAACGTTTCAGACAAGCGAGCAGAGCTGGAACGTTGTCCACCGGGGCATAAGGACCGGGATCATGCTCTCTACAACCTTGCGGCAGCCCTCTACGACAGGTTTCGGGCAGAGGGGAAAATTGACGACATGGACGAGGCAATCGGTTTACACCGTGCAGCATTGGAATTCCGCTCCTCTGGACATCCTGATTCCATTACCTGGCTCTCTGTCTTTCGGATAGGTACGAGAATCAGGGGGTAGTTGCCGACCTGGAAGAAGCTGTCACACTCGAACGTGCAACACTAGAGCTCTGTCCGCCAGGACACTCTGATCGTGACGTATCTCTCAACAATCTCGCTCGTAATCTCAGGATGAGGTTCCAGAAACAAGCTGGGATGCAGGACTTGGGCGAAGCGATTAAGCTGCACCAGGAAGCACTGAACTCCGTCCCTCTGGACATCCTGATCGCTCTTCTTCGCTCCATTACCTGGCTCTCTGTCTTTCGGATAGGTACGAGAATCAGGGGGTAGTCGCCGAGTTGGAAGAAGCCATCACACTAGTTAGAAATTTCAAAATCTAAAATTTCGACATGTAGCACTAGGGCTCTGTCCGCCAGGGCAACCTGATTGTGATGCGTCTCTCCACAATCTCGCTTACAGCGGTTTGCGAAAATATTGTCAGATATTTGTGAGCGTGTCGTGAGCGCTTGAGCTCTGCCCGATATGGAAATGTAGGAATTTGTTGGCCTACGTACTACCAGTGCATATGGCCAGACTACATCATGTACTCCTGAGATGGCGCAGTAAATACATACCGCTTCTTCTGCAATGAAACTGTAAAACTGCTTTGCATCGAAGGAGCCCTCAACACGTGCTGCAATGTACCCATCCACTATCATTGCAGCACATAGTATCTATTATCTCGAATAAACACATCCTTTAGCTGTGCACAGTGACTATATGCTACTCTTCCATGGTGCTGGGAGGGCATGCGCTCGTTCTTGCTCGTTTCGTCGACGACCGCGAGTGCTGAAGCGCTGACCCGTCGCCAGTGAGATTTTCGTGAGTCGCGGTGATGCCAGTAGTTAGTCTCACTAGTGGTTTCATGCCGGCTTGGTACATTTCCTTATTGGGCGGAGCTCACGACGCGCTCATAAATATTTTGCTACTGACATTATTTTCGCAAATTGTTGTAATACCTTAGGGAGAAGTTCTCTTAACAAGCTATGATGCTCGGGTCAGGCAGGGAAAACTTCCTTCGCCGAGCTGCGTCAGTACCTCCTCATTCCACGCACTCTCATTACATACATGTACGGACGAAGATGAGGTTACGGGACTCACACCGCAGAGCGATCTCAGTTAATCATCCAGTCCTCTTGGAGGGCCAAAGTTTCTTCCGCTATTTCTCAACTGAGGTGACGCGGCTGTGCGCAATGCCTTGTTGCATCGCCAAAATCCAAGTGGCGCATTCTCGTGGCCCCGGTCACGGAGAGGAAAGGACATGTGGGGAATGGGGGTGATATGGCCGAGCGGACGAAGGTTATTTTTGAGCGGAGGGAAGATTGAATTGCTGTATACTATCGAGGTATGTTTTGCTCGATGCCGTATATTAGATTTCCTGGCGACGGATCCCGACCTCAAATGCTATGCAAATGCATGCGTAATTTTGATAAGATAAAAGCAGAAGTTCAATGATTGACGATTGACATACATACGATGATTCGGATCTAACACTGCAGAGCTGTATTTGCCTGGTCTATTTGAAAAGTCCCTCCCGCTGGGCCATCAAGTCGTCCATGGAACCCTCTTTGTTGGTCATCCAACAACCAAGCCTAGAGTCACTGTTGCTCGCGGAAGGTTTGGGAATGGCGAAGAAATCGACACCGCGGTCAATTTCCTGATAGGCGACTGGTGATGCGATTCTTGTTCTGCGTGCCAACAGCTAAATCAAGTTGTCGGGACGTTAAAATCACATCTCTCCAACGCAATTAACTGGAGCGTATTCCGCTCCGGAGACTATGAAGTGGAAGAAAGTCCCCAATGTAACTAACACTGTGAGTGGGAGTGGCGTGAGCCGGTGGAGGAAAATCTCCGGGCGCCGTCATGGACACCGATGGCGGAATAGCAGCCGCCAGATGCAAGAGATGAGTACTGTAATCTCGGAAAAGATCGAGAGTAGTGAATGTGGGCACAGATGCGTCTTCGAAGACGTTAGTTTGTAGGCAGTGCTAAGGCATACCGGGCCGTGTCAGACTGGCGTCGATAGGCGCCTCGATATCAGTGATCACATTGGGTCTCTAGCCCTCACCACGACTGCGACCACCTTACGTTAAGTTGACCTTCCACACGCCTGTTCCCCTGCACTACGAGGTATCGAGAATCACATCTGGTGTTTACATGGCTGCTGGTCATATCAAAAACTGGCTCAAGTCGCTCTCGCTTGCAGGCGGCGGAGGTTCTCATCCCTCCAACAAAACCGGTACGACTGAAACTTCACCTCGAAGTCACCTCACCTCGGCGGCAACACTAGGTAGGAGTGTCTTAGTTTATGAAAATGTAAGGTATTGCATTTACATAAGATGGGAATACAGTAACTAGCAATCTTGGAGGCGACGAAGCTGGTCCAGTGCTCGCTCAGATTGAAGATACCACTGAAAGTGTGTTTGCCATCAGCACCTGGTAAATTCCAAACTGTCTAATGCCAACTTACAGCAACTACATCTTCTGCGCCTGCTTGTTGCCTCAGCCCTGAACGGGCTAAAGAGTACATGAAAAACATCAAGCGATTTCGAATCCTGATTATGGGCAGAGCGAACGCAGGTAAAACCACCATCCTCCAAAGGGTCTGCAACTCCACAGCTGAGCCAGAGGTTTATGATGGGAAAGGAAACAAGGTATAGTAATATATATAGGGTTACATGCACTTTTGTGACAATTCTTAGATTGATGGTGTCGCTGTGCAAGGCACCTTGACAGTAAGGTACCCTGTTTACCCATGATAATGAAGCTGAGTACTTTCAGCGTGGCTACCATAATATTGAACATGAGATATTATTTCAGAGCAACCCAGGATTTGTATTCCATGATTCCTGTGGTTTTGAGGCTGGAAGTACACACCAGTATGATGAAATGAAGAAGTTTGTGGTTGACCGTGCAACCACGAGGAAGGTGAATGAGCGGATCCATGCCATCTGGTAAGGATCACATTGGGAGTGGGTACAGGCTAGGGTGACAGATAAGCCTAGGTTTTGCATCCCAATGGCTGAGTGCCACAGGACAGTGACTGCTGCTGAGGAAAAATTCTTCAATGAATGTGACACAGGACATGGTAAGGACTCTTGGTGAGGTATATGTAGTTGTTGTGAACCTCATATCCACTTAGTTCCTCTGATAGTGGTATTGACAAAGGCAGACACTCTGAATCTTGATGCTGTTCAAGAACTTGAAGATGAAGGCTTGGAGATAGAAGAGGACAAAGTTGTAGAAAAGGAAAGAAAATTGCTGGAAAAGTGGTGTGCACACATAAAGGATATGCTTCACAAGTGCAACTTTCCACCTAGAGCATATGTGTCACTTCAAAGTGAGTTTTCATACTTTACTCTGAGAAAGTCCTGCTCAAAAACATGGATGACAGAGATGCATGAACAGGATGCAGACTGTACTACTTTGATGCAGAGCACAGCAAATTCTTTGAATGAGGAAGGTTTACAAAAGCTGCTGATATCAACACAGCAGTCAAGTGTTGCACTATGTGTTGAGTATGCTGTACAGAAGTAAGTAAGCAACTGTATTTGGACAAAGATACTGATATTGTGAAGGACATTGAAAAAATGCATGCAGCAGTACCCTCAGGGCAGATTTGTGCTAGATGTGAAATTTTTTGAACATGTTCTGATGAGCTGGTTTCCAAATTGTGAGGTGGGTGGCTGAATATCTCACCAAACATATGTATTGTGGGCTCAATGACATTCCTATTCTGGTTTCACTTGCTCCTTCAACAGAAAGTGAGTAGTTTCATGATGTGGTGGATCTCTGCTGGTGTGGTGACTCACTTCTCTTCATGTGGGTGCCATGACAGTATGTGAGTGTTTTCATGGTGTGGTTAGATGGATCTCTCCTGACTTACACATGTCATGTTTGTGGTATGACAGTGGGTATGTGATATCATCAAGTTTAGCTGGATCTCTACTGACTGGACTCACTTGCATGCTTCATGATGTGACAGGGGGTGAGTGGTTTTATGGCATGCTCAGCTGGATCTTTGCTCACTTGCATCTCTCTTATCAGCGAGTGAGTGATTTTGTGGCATGTTCTGCTGGATCTTTGCTAACTGGTACTGTCTTCATGCTGGTGACATCATAACAGTATGTGAGTAATTTCTTAGCAAATGTAACTGCATCTCTCCTGACTGCACTCACTTGCTCTCTTCACATTGGTAGGGAGTGAGTGGTTTCAAGGTGTGGTCAGCAAGATATCTGCTGACTAGGCTCACTTGTACTCTTCATGTTGATGGTATCATAGGGAGTGAGTGATTTCTTGGTAAATTCAGTTATATCTCTACTGATTGATGCTCTTCATGCTGGTGACATAACAGTATGTGAGTGATTTCTTGGCATGTTCCACTGGATCTCTCTTGACTGTGCTCATGTGCATGCTTTGTGTCAGCGAGTGAGTGATTTTGTGGTATGTTCTGCTGGGTTTCTGCTAACTGACATTCTTTGTGCTGATGATGTGACAGTATGTGAGTGATTTCTTGGCAGGTTTCACTGGATCTCTTGTGACTGTGCTCAATTGCACTCTTTGCATTGGTAGGGTGTGAGTGATTTCTTGGCATCTTTGGTTTATTCTCTGCTGACAAAGCATTCTTCATGTTGTTGGAATGTCAGTTTGTGAGTGATTTCATAGCATGTTTAGTAGATATTGGCTGACTATTCTGACTTTCACTCTCAATTGGTGGCATGACAGAAAGTGAGTGATTTCATGGCATGCTAAGCTGCCAGATCTTTGCTGACTGAACTTACTTGTGCTCTTCATCTTGGTTGCATGACAGGGAGTGAGTAATTTTATGGGTTGTTCAAATAGATATCTGCTGACTTGCACACTTTATGTTGATGCCATGGCAGGGAGTGAGTAATTTTGTGATGATTTCAGCTGGATCTCTCCTGACTGGGCTTACTCCATGTTTCATTATGGTGGCTTGACAGTCGGTATGTGATTTAATGGCATGTTCAACAGGATCTCTGTTAAATGGCTCACTTACACTTCATTTTGGTGGCATGTCAGCGAGTGAGTAATTTCATGGCATTCTCAGCTGGATCTCTGCTGACTGGGCTCACTTGCACTCTTTCCATTGGTGGCTTGACAGCTTGTAAGTAACTTCATATGTTCAGCTGGATCCCTGCTGACTGTACTTACTTGCACTCTTCATGTTGGTGGTATGGCAGGGAGTGAGTAATTTCTTGGCATGTTCAATGAAATTTCTGCTGAGTAGGCTCATCCATGTTGGTGGAATGACAGGATGTGAGTGTTTTCACAGCAGCTTTAGCTGAGTCTCTCCTGACATGCTCACTTCATGCTGCCATGGTATAACAGTGGGTGTGTGATATTGTGGCAAGTTTAGCTAGATATTTGCTGACTGGGGTCACTTGTGTGCTCTCTGATGGTGGCATGACAGGAAGTGAGTGTATTTATGGCATGGTCAGTTGACTGGGGCCACTGGGCTCACTCACACACCTCATGACTTGTGGTATAATAGGATGTCAGTGATTTCATAGTGTGATCAACTGGATCTCTGCTCATTGGGCTCATTTGGGGCTCTTCATGTTGGTGGAATGACAGGGAGTGAGTGATTTCTTGGCATCTACAGTGGGGTAATTGCTGACAGGGCACTCTGCAATTTGGTGGGATCACAGTTTGTGAGAGATTTCTTGACATCTGCAAGTGGATATCTGCTGACTGGGCACTTGCCATGTTGGTGGCATGACAGAGAGTGAGAGATTTCATGGCATCTAATGCTGGATCTCTGCTGACTGGGGTTAATTGACTCCTCATGTTTGTGGCATGACAGGGAGTCAGTGATTTCATGCTATGTTCAACTGAATTTCAGCTTACAGGTTGGGTTCACTTGCACTTTCCATATTGATGGCATTACAGTGGGTGTGTGATTTCCTGGCATATTTGGCTGCATCCCTACTGACTGCTCACTGCTTCCCCCCTTCAATGACAGCGAGTGAGTGATGTCATAGCATTTCAGCTGGATCATTATGGAATGGGCTCACTTATAATTTTGACATTGGTGGCATGACAGCAAGTGAGTCATTTCATTGCATGTTCAGCTGGATGTTTGTTGACTGCATTCTTCATGTTTTTGGCATGACAGTTTGTGAGTGATTTATGGCATTTTCAGCTGGTCCTCTGCTGACTGTACTCACTTGTACTCTTCATGTTGGTGGCATGACAGTTTGTGAGTGATTTTATGGTATTCTTGGCTAGATCTTTGCTGACTGTGTTTACCTGCACACTTTCTGCTGCTGGCATAACAGGAAGTGAGTATTCCATGGCATGTTCAACTGAATCCCTGTTGACTGTGCTCATTGCACTCTGGGGTATGTTGGTGGCATGACAGCTTGTGAGCATTTCATGGTATGTTTAGCTGGATATCTACTGACTGAGCCCCATTGTACCCTTCTTGTTGGTGGTATAACAGGATGTGAGCATTCTATGCTATTTCAAGCTGGGTCTTTGCTGACTGGGTTCACTTGGATGTTTCATGTTTGTGGCATCACAGGATGTGGGTGCTTTCATGGCATATTTTGCTGGTTCTCTGCTGACTGGGCCTTCATATTGATGGTATGGCAGAATGTGAGTCTGTTAGAGCAACAATGGACCCTTCCTGCTTAGTTTCACCTCCATCCTTCTCATCACACTTCACTAGGCTGTGAGTAATTTGGGAATGTTGCCCCAACTGTCTGCTGAGTTTACTGCTCCTTCAATGCCTCCCCACATGATAGAAAGTGAGTGATCTTGTATTGATAGAGTGAATATATTCTGATTATCATTGTCTATGGTGGCTTTGGTGTGACACAGGAGGTCAGTAGATGTATTTCATTATCCATGACAGCACCTTATTTATGGCTCTGATTTGTACTATCAAAATTTTTAGCTGGTAAGTGCTGGATTATTATTTTCTCTCATCTAAGGAATACATGTATAATCACAGCCACAATTTGAAGTGGACCCTTACATTGACATGCCACCTCTCTCCAAAGATGTCACTTTGTTGAATGAGTTCCCAACTGTCCAGGCAGTAGCTGAACATGCTATTGGTAGGGGTTTGCTCATCACTACACACACCACATTTACTCCTTTCCTAGCGTGCTTACTTGTTACAGAGCATGCTTACTTTTTAATGCAGCATGGCCATCATACCTGGGAGGAGGCTTTGTTATTGAGTGTGGAGCAATTCAAAAGCTCCAATAACCAGACTACCATTTCCCAATCTATCAAGGCAGATTTTCATGATCACAATGGGAATGTTGATGGCTTATGTGATGCTACTCTGAAGATCATAATGGAGAATTGCATGTGTAAGTTGACATATTTAGTGCTTATACAACATTTATTCTCAGATGGTTTCAGCAAAGAAATTGTTGATGGGGAAAGGAGGAAAATGAGAGGTGTACATGGGCAGAACTTCCAAATATTGAACCAACATATTGTAAATGTAACAGTGAAGATGGAATTTCTGTAGGTTGACTTGAAACCACAATGGCCTGACATTGCACATCACAAACAATCAAACTCAATCTTGATGAGGTCAGAACGCTCAAGGAAACAAGTTGTTCAAACACCCTCTCCAATCCATTCTGAAATGATAATGATAAGTATACACCAGCCATGTTACAAGTCTGGCATGGTGTGGGTTCCTGTCCTATACAGACTCTTACACTACTGCACCTGTTGATCCTGGCCTCAAGTGTGTAACTGCATTGAATAGTAGTACAGTGTTACAAGCTCAATGATTGACATGCATCCAATGATTCCATTGTAATACTGGAACAGTGTGCTGTTGCTACAATTTGTTTGGTTTCTCAACCAGTTCCTCATTTAAGGCTTTCAAGTCACCCATAGGAGCCTTCTTTGCTGGTGATCCAGCAATCAAATTCTCATCATTGCTCACAGAAGGCTTGAGAATAAGGTGTGAATGGCTGTGGTCAACTTCCCAGTGGGCAATGCGACCATTAGGCTGCATGCCAAATCACATTATCAGTACTGAAATCTGAAAGGACTAACTTGTAGTTCTTCAAACCTTGGGCTGTGGGTGTTTTCTTTGCAGTGGACATGGCATCAGCCAAATATTGGTCAGGAAGGTCATGCAGCCAAGCTGCATGGTCTGCCCAGAGGAGAAAACTTTAGCCTCTCCAGCATCAGCAAATTGACAAAAGATCTGAACATCTGAAACATCTGAAGTCAGGGAGGCAGTTCTGCTGATCTGAAAATTTCTGAAAGTTCTGATTTTGGGACTTCAGAACTTCAGATACTCAGAAAATTACATTTCTCCCAGACCATTCAGATTAGCAGAACCACTTTCAGCCAGCCATATTTGTTAGAACATGTGTCCCCTATGTTTATTTGCTAACAGTTGACAAGCTTACATAATATTTCTTTGCACTTAGGCTGATTATTTTTCCTTGTGCACATCAGCCTTCTTACCACAGAAGCCTGAGGTATGTTCTACTATATTAAACTTACAGCTACCTTGCTGACATACTACCATAAGTCTTCCATTAGGTTAGCTTGTTAATATTAAGTATTCTCACCACAGAAGCCTGAGTTCTGAGACAAGACTGAGTTGATTTCAGACTGAAGTCTATAGGATGAAGTGTTAAGTCTGGGACAAGACAGGGGGACCAAAGGCTGAAGACTGAGTACTAGCTAAGACTCATATACCAAGGACTGGTAACCTAAATGACTAAATAGTGATGTGCAAGAATGTACTAAAGGTTATGCAATGCCTAGGCTGCATATAAGCTAAGACTGAGGTCTGAATGATAGACACTGCCTTGGCACAGGTGAGGGCAGTGTAAGTGTCTAACTGAAAGAGGAAAAAGGGGCAACCTAGCTACTATCAGTGTTCCTCTGTCAAGGACTGGAGTGCTGAGTTGTTTGGCATATGACAGTATACCCCTCTTAGGGTCAAGCCCTTGAGACCTGCCCTAAGGTATATGAGGTCAGCAGACCTTGGCAGAAGACATGTGTTACTCAGGGTTTAAAAAAGAGTTGTTTGTGCTGTTCTTGCTCAAGTCCCATCCACCATCATGTCTACACACCAATCAACCACCCTGTATGACCATGAAACTCCACTCAACCTGATATGAGCAGCCACCCCCAACCTCTAAATTGGTAGTGACAACAAGGAGCCTATGGTCAAGGTGAAGGTGGCCAAGAGGAAGTGGCATAATGAAGAGAAGCAGAAGGCATGGTGTCACACACCAAAGGTGTTTGGAGATGTGGCCATGAACATAGCTGACTCTTGCCTAACTTGTCAATGAGTTGCACATGAACACACACACAACATGGTCATGGCTGATTCTGCCTAACTCAACAACAACTTATGCATGGTGACATGAATGAAGATGACAGACTAGAGCCCTAATGTGTAGAAGGACAGATGGATGTTAGTGGTCATCCTTCACACAAGAACAAGTTGTCAGTGCCAGAGCAGAAAAGAGGAAGTCAGTTAAGCACCCATCAAAAATTCTTAGTACCCATGTATGGCATTCCAGTTTCCATTGTATCCCCACCATTTCCAAAGATACTGACTCTGTTCCCACACTTGCTTGTAGTGTTCAGCCATGTGATCCTGCCATCCAAGTTTGGAAAGGATCCTCACACCCTACACATTTCTACAGCACCCCATCCATCAGACACTCAATTTGCTAATCCTTCTGATATGACCACCTCCATGTCAATCATTTTGCTTGTCCCCTTTGCTAGGGACAATGGTTATGTATATCTGCCAGGCATTCCTACCAGCTTCCATCCTGAAGCCTCCTGGTATATCCCATCCTCATCTGCACTCTCCCAGCCCATCCAGCTTGGTCAACATGTTCTCCTTGTCAGTATGACATCCATAAGGACATTCTTTGCCTCAGGTCTGTCATTCAGCTAGAAAGGTCTTATGTAATTGTTTCAGTCTCCCCACTTGATGAAGCATATGGATCCTACAGTGGATACTTAGAGGTAGGCTCATACTTAATTCTCAGTCCAGTCATTTGCACATACAGATTCTGATAATCACTGAAAATGCTGCTAGGCATGACAATAGTGATCTCATGCACTCAAGTCTGAGGGCTGCACACTATGAAGCTTTGGCAATTATTCACAAATTTTGAGCTGGCATGGTGATCAGCGAGATCTAGCACTCTGGCCATTCTCTGATGTTGCTCGACTTGCTGCCAGTATTGTCCTCACACAACCTGGTCTCTCCACTATTGTCCATACCATCTGAGGTTCCCTCATCATCATTCAACATATGCATGGCACTTGTGCCATGACTATTTGTATTGTCATCCACTTCACTATTCTTGCAATTGCATTCCACTATGGCTGGTGCTGATCATTACCCTGCTCAACAATGGTACCATCATGACCATCTCTGTTGACTGTGTCTTGCCTTGCCCTTGATGATGCCAGATTTCAGACACTTGACAGAGGTCTTCTCATATGCAATTGCAGATGGTCTTTACTGGACTGCCTCTACATGTGTGTTTTCTCTTGATCCTGTGACACTGTGTGTTCACTGTGTCCAGTATTGCCCCCATTGCCATTAGCTTGAGGATGACATTCTTCAATGATGAATTTGGCTTTACATTACCCTTGAGTAGCAATGACCCTCAACTGCCCATGATCATATGCCTCCAGATCTCCCAAGAACTGATTGTGCTGCATTCTCAGTTATATCAAATTTGAACCCAGATTCACTACCATCCCCCATCCTGGCATTGGTGTGCTGTTCCACTCCCATTACTTGTGGGCTGGTGTAGTGCATTTATTACTTGCATTCATGCATCCTGCAGGTTGTGTTAAGTGCTGTTATGCTTTTTCACTGGAAAGACATTGTTCAAATTGATGCACTGCAATTCCCTGGCTGTCATGCCCATGCAGTTTGATACCAGTTTGATGAAGGTGAATGAGGACTATACCATAGCCTTGAGGGGCACCTCAGGTCCAAGGTCAAGGAATGGGTAAAGCAGGACATAGTGAAGACTCATTTTGCTTGTGTTTTGGAGATGCTTCTTCGCCTCTGTCAAGGTGAGTGACTTGGTTCTCTGCTATGCCATTAAGGATTAATTTTGCCTGCTCCATAGCTTGTGATCACCTGATGCTTGTGTGTTGTAGTGGTGTTGTCAATGAAAATGTCTCTGCATTGTTGTCTTCTGATTCATTGGGTGGATGAAGTCAGTGCATCAGAGAATTGGTCTCTTGACCAGACTTCATCTGGAAGCTGATGATGACAACAACCAGACATAAGGATGTACCTTCTGTTGTACAGCTAGTGATGGGCTTGACCAAACCCCACAGTGAAATTTTCTAGTCATAAATCTGTGTCTGGGATATGCAATGTTCCAGCCCTGTCAGCAAAGATGAGACAGCTGGTCAACCTTCTCAAGATTGATGGTGATTCAGCAGGCTGAGGAAAAATGATCATATTCTTGTACTTCACATCCTTGCTGGATTTGGTACAAAAGTTCCTCAGTGCCAAAAGGCTTCATACTTACTCACTGTGAGTGTGAGACCTTCTGACTATCTTCAAACTTGCTGACATATTATTTAGATGATGGATCTATGAGTCCATCCAAACATGAGTGGAACTTGGAGTACATTAGGAATGACATGGACATGAAATGTATCTTTGTATCTATCAAGGCAGGCAGTGTAGGGAAGATGAAGTCTTCACCTATGGTAATTCGGTTTCTGGGGTCTGGAGGGAAGGGAAAGGAAATCAGTGTTCTAGGAGGGCTGAAAAGGAGGGGGCATGTTCTTTTTTTGGTGTTTTGTGCTATATGTCCTTGAGAACTTGGGAAGTGCTGCCTGCATCAGCACTAACCTTGCTTGCTATTGGCATGATTGCATCTTACTTGGCTGGGAGATTATGGGCTTTCACAGGTTCTAGTACTGTAGACTTTTCTGTCAAGTTCACACATGTACAAGGGAGGAGAAGTATAGAATATAGACTCACACAAGGTGAGGATTTGAAGGTCAAACAGGAACAGGAGTGCACCAAGAGCTAAGTATTAGGGTTGTTTTGTCTTCCCTTATTTCACCCAAATTCTTCAGGACAAAGCCCCTTTGGGGTCAAGACTGCACTCACCCTATCTAACTAATTTTTCTATGTTACTAAAAATCAATTCTCTTCATCTGGAGCCCACCACAAGGGGCTTTCATTTTCCTGAAGAAGTCCTTACTAACCATTTCTAGCAATCTCATCAGGAAGAAGCTTGAGAGTGCATGACACATTGAAGAACAGTTTTCCATTAAGTGCTGAAATGAACTACTATGTGAGACACTCAGATGCACAATATAGGGCTATGGCTATGGGTGGATATGGCTGAGAATACTATGTGGATGAACAGGTGAAATATGTTCAAGATGGAGCATGACAAATAGTACCTTTGATGAATTGAGTGGATGAGGCACCAGGATGAGACCCATATGCAGGATTTGTGCTGAAACTACTTCTAGTGATCCCCTGAAGACATACAGTCGATGCACCAAAGCTTTTGGGTCAAGGTTTGTGTTGTGAAGGTTCTGAGCTGTTTAGGTTCATTTGTGGGCATGACTGCCTTGTGCACAGATCCAAGTTTGTCTCTCTTTGACATTGTTTCATAGGTGACAAGCTGACCACTCCCTTCTAGTGTGCTTGACTTGTTTTTCCAATCTTTCAGCATCTCTGCCCTAGCTGTGTCATCAGGCCTCTTGCTGCTCTGCTCTGCTGTGCACTTAGTCCCTCAGTAGCTTGTCAGCATACTGAGGTCTATCTACAGATTCCACAATTATATCCTAAAATAAAAGATGAAACACATAAAACAGTACAATGTATCACTGATAAAATGACTCATCCAGTTCTTCCAATGAGGACCATGGTGGGTCTGTCATGCACAAAATATCTTGTTTGACAGTTGTGGACAGACAAACATGACAATTTTACTCATTGAATTATTCCAATATGGCACAACATTCCAGGGATGTTACAAATGTATACTAGGCATATTTAGGACATAACAATGCAATCTGCATGAGCCAATTCTTGTTATACTAAGTTTTTGAAATTTTGACCCAAAAATGTGGCCAGCCCCCAAAAGAATTTGTAAAAATCCTGGAAAAAGCAGAATAAGTAGCATTAGCCTAGTACAGTATGATTGCAATGTCAGGGTGCAGCTGTCACACTAGTGAGGAGCAGAAAAAATTGAGCAAGTCTGAGGTTTGTGGCCATGTGAATTTCTGATCTTAGACACAGGAATGCCCTTGAAAACCCACTGTAACATGCAACATGGCTGGTCTGCATAACCAGAGCTCAGCTGTTGTTGAAACAAGCAATGCATCATTCCCTGATACACCCAAATCTGACAAGGATCAGCACACAAGAAAATGCATGAGGACATGATCTCATGCTCCCAGCCCTGAGGCAGAAGATGAAGAACTGGAGTGGAAATGCACCAATGTACTTGACAGTTTGAAGTTTACAGCCAGTGAGAGTGAGTCAGAGGATGAGCTTGAACATGATGATGCCACATTCCAAATCATGGGTGTTGGTGAGGCTGATCTCTGTGCTCAGTTGGTCAACCTTGCCATTAGTGCTGGTGATGACCCTCTTGGTGAGACTTGGTTACCTCTGAGAGAAGCAAAGTGTGCTGCCCAATGAAAGCAGTCACTCAGATGCCACAAGGAATACAAGAAGGGTCCTGATGTCCATCAGCTCTCACAGAAAGCCATGATGTTCATTGAGGTGGTTCTTAATCCTACTTTATATAGGGTCAATAACATGTTACCACACCCTAAGTACCACATTCAATCTAACCAAAATTTTGGCCACCCTACAAAGTCATGGGAAAAACTTTGGACCACTGTTTTTTGATGTATTTTCACCTGTAGCATCTGAATCAAGTGTTAGTTTGCCCCAAAAAAGTCATGGGAATCCAGAATCAAAATCATTGTGTTTGTCTGTCCACAACTGTACCACAGAACATGATAAATAAATAGTGTAATAAAATATCAACATCCTGTTCTGCCATGGAGCATTATAAACTGTGAAGTAAGCATGTTATATGTAGAGGTGTTGTGAAGGTTCTGAGCTGTACAGTTATTGTCAGACTGCTGCCTACTGCAAATACAGTGCTGAACTCCCCATTTCTTGCATGAACTGCCTTGTGCTCTTTCACTTTCAAAAGTGGACTGGGGACATTCATGAGTGGTGGGTGTGCTATCAGAGGCTACTCTTTCTCTAGTCAGTCAGGGCAACCATGGATTTTGGACTATCCTGTTCTACCACAGAACATTATAATGTGTGTCATGAATGTGTTGTTGCAAGAAAAACAACAAAGGACACAGAATACTCAAGTATAAAAAGTCAGGTGGCACATATCATGACTGACTGAGGTTTATTCCATGAGATAAGATCATGTGACAGCATGTGATGGGGTGGTTGAGCAAGGACAAGCAGTGATAGCATTGATGGTTATGGATGCCACTTATCATGTTCTGTGGTACATTAGGACACTTTAATACACTCTTTATTTATCATGTTCTCTGGGAGACAAATCAGTGTGATTTGATTGAGAATATTCGACATGTTAATATGGAATCTCAGTAGCATGTTTTTGCACATAACAAATATTGTTTTAAATGTCATGTTTATGAAGTAAACATTGATCCAATAATCTGATGTTTTGTGGGTCAACATTGAAAGACTTGGTTAAAGGTTATTAGTATTATCACATACAAAACATTTATCATTTACTTGTGATGTTCTATGTAACATCACACATTCTCTAATGACTAGTGTGTTTAAATTATTTCATGTTACAACATTTGATTAATCAATTACATAACATGCAGAAAACAGTACTAATATTTTTTTTGATGATTGTTTTTGGTTTTTGGTGGTGGGTCATAGTAATTGTTTTTCACCAGCAAAACATTGGAAATCTACTGTGCCATGTTTTCTATCAGAAAAGCCATTCAATACATAAGATTATTTCCACTTGTTCAAGCAGAGAGCATGTGATAAAATAGAGTATCTTTTAAAAGAATTTTTTTTTGCATGTTTGTGCAAAGAAAATTGTAAAATGCTTGCTGTGTTTCCAAACTCCCTTAAGTACCTTAGGACTTCCTCTGCATGTCTGCCTCACTTCTCAGAATCATAATGATAAATAAAAAAAAACAAGTCTAATTTGTAGTAGTATACAATATACAAGACAAAAAAAAATCTATCTACTCCTCCATCACCTGCTCATTGTCACCCTCCTGTCCCTCTCCATCCTTCAGCTCTTCTCTGACTTCCTCCTCTTCCTTGTTATCCCCCTCTGCAACTTTGTCTGCCTCCTTGATCTTGTCCTCTGCTGCCTCTGACTGTGGCCTCTTCCAGCCTCCACCTGTGCACTCAAACTTGGCCATCCTGGCCTTGCATGCATCCTCTCTCCTCCTCATCTCCACCCACTCTGCCCATGAGCAGTACAACCCCCACTTGTCAGCTGTCTGCTCTGCAGCCTCTGCCATCTGCTCTGCCACCTCTGCCATCCTCTTGAAGGCCATGGTGGCCCTCTTGTGTGCCTCCACTACCTCTCCACAGCTTGTAGCTGCCACTCCTGCTCCCACTCTGCCCACCCTTGAGGGGCCCTTGTGCAGCATTGCCAGCTCCTCCTCATCCTCCTCACCTGCCTCCCACTCATCATCTGACTCCTCTGGCTCAGTCACCTTCACCTTCCCCTTCCCTCATGGTACCTTCTTTTTCTCCCCTCAGGAGCTTCCCATCCCCACCCTCTTCTGTGATGGCCCTGCCACTGCATCCTCCTTTGTCCAACTACATACCTTTTTTTTTTGTTTTGACAGAGCACACAGGCCCTGGCTTTGCCCTGCCCTGGCTTGCATTGCCCCACTGTTTGACCCACTATACAGCAGATGCATGGGGCCCTCCTGGTCACAGTGACCACCACAGAGGTCCCAGGGACTGTCTGGGTGGTGTTGATCTCATACACCATGCCACATAACCTGTAATCAAAAAAAAAAATGAATGACACCACAAGTCAGTTCCACCTGACTTGCAGTGTTCTGCCATGCACCTTTGGGCAGCCTCATCCTGCCTGGCCTGGGCCCTCTCCTCTGAGGCCCTTTTCCACTGCCACTCTGCCTCCTCTGCCACTGCCTTTTTCCTTTGCACATCCTCTTCCTCCACTGCTTTCTTTCTCTGCACCTCTTCTTCCTCTCTCTCCCTCTGCTCTGCCTCCAGTTGAGCCTCCTCTGCCTTTGTCACTTGGCCTCCTCTTGCTTGGCCTTGTGCTCCCTCTCCTTCTTCTCTGCCTCTTCTTGTCAGCAGGCCTTCTCCATGGTCTTCTCCCACTCAGTGTTGGTCAAGTCATTGGTAAGGACAACCAGTGCCTCATCTGCAACTTGGGAGTAGTTGTGGGAGTGGCCTGGGGTTGGCTGGGGGGTTGTGTTCTGGCACTGGAAAGACATGATGATGGGGGGATAAGATACAAAGGTTCAGTGCCCTAGCATGTGTTTTTAAGTGGTTCTTCAAACTCCAATGGAGCTCTGCTGCAGCTTGACCTATTGTCCTTGAGGCATCAAAACAATTTCAAATAGTCAACTTGTGTTGATCTCATTCTGTACATGCAGCCTTCAGGGGTTCAGGCCCTAGGGGGGGGGCACTGTCATGACCATGCATTCATCCTAAGTCCCTACTCACTCCACTCCCTACTCTGCCAGTCATTCCACTCACTCCACACCTACTCCACCTGCCCTCTGCCATTTGTGAGCATTCTCTGACCTGAATGCTGTTGGACTTGGTACCAGCCTACCATTGGACTGTGTGGAAAGCTGGTGAAAACCAAACAAATCCAACACCAAAGACAAAATGTGTGTGAGTGGTGGTTTACCTCCACAGAACCTGGAGGGCAGAAAGGAGTTTCAATAGCAGGTACTCCTGGTGCAAGTCAATGATGAGTTATGCAGGAGAAGACAAAAGAGTGATAACAGAGAGGGGGATGCTGAGTAGAGTGATCATTTTCAATAGAGAGTGCTCCTGGCACAGGTCAACAATGAGTTATGCAGGAGTGGATGAATGAATATAAACTTGTTGGGGGATGCTGAATAGAGCAAAGGTACTCAGCAGAAAGGACTTCTGGTGCAAGTCAATGTGGAGTTATACAAGAGTGGGGAGATGACTAATCAAATGTGCTGACTAAGCACAGATGTCACTTTAGATAATGGATGGAGGTAGATAGACCCTTCCAAATGAGCCTCAACTGTCAATGACAAGTTAGGACTGAGATGAACTGAACTGATTCCTGAGTGACTTCTTCTGATTCTTTGTAGCTAAGTACAGGGGGTTTATATACTGTGGGGGGAGTGCAGCTTATGACAAATGAGGCACAAATGCTTGGTAAGTAATGAGTAAGGACTGTAAGCAATGAGTGATCATGATGAGCAAGCAAGAAATGAAAAGTAAGCAAGCATAGAAGATTGGTAAGTATTGACAACAAATGAGTCAAGGACAGTCAAAATATCACAGTATGAGTCAAAGAAGGTCAGAATCTGAGTAAGCACACTGGTATCATGTTAGGGGGTGGCAATGCATGTTAGATCTTGACAGAGACATCACTAGATCCAAAGATGGGATGACAGATGGACAGTGTTTCCAGATAGGGAAGTATTGATTCCAGAAACAGATGGCATGAGCCAGGTGTCAAAGGGCTAGGGTGTTGGGGGTCTGTGGGGCAATGGGAGCATAGGTGATTGTGTCTCCCACCCATTCATCCTTTCAGTGAAATTAATAAAAGCTTCATGAATGGGGCTCTGTTGGAGGAGAGGGAGAAGGGGGGATGTCTTCTGCTGGGTCTTGCAGTAAGAAGGCAAGATGCATGTCATACTCATCATGGATGCAATCAGGGAGGCTGGAGAATAGTAGATTGTACTGCAGCTGTTGCAATGTGGGGAGAGTGATGGACAAGATCAGAATAAAGACATTGCAGGGAGCAGGGAGGAAGGATCCATATGCTTCATCAAGTGGGGAGACTGAAATAACCACAAAAGACCTTTGTAACTGAGTGACAGACCTGAGGTGACCAAAGAATGTCCTTCTGGAAGTCATACTGACAAGGAGAACATGCTGACCAAGCTGCATGGGATGGGACAGGGCTGACAATGATGGAATGAACCAGGGGGCTTCAGGATGGAAGCTGGTGGGAACACCTGGCAAATATACATAGCCACTGTCTCTGGCAAAGGAGACAAGCAAGATGATCAATGAAGAGGTGGCCATATCTGATGGGCTTAGCAAAATGAGCATCTGATGGATGGAGTGCTGTAGAAATGCATAGGGTGTGAGGATCCTTTCCAAACTTGGAAGGCAGAATTGCATGGCTGAGCACTTTAAGTGAGTGTGAGAATGGAGTTGATATCTCTGGAAATGGTGGAGATATGATGAAAACTGGAATGCTGTACTCAAGCACTAAAAACTTTTGATGGGCACTTGACTCACTTCCTCTTTTCTCTTTAGCACTGATGACTCATTCTTGTGCAAAGGATGACTGCTCATGTCCAGCAGTCTTTCTATGCATGAGGGCTTTAGTCTTCATCTGCATGGCATAGCATGCAACTTGTCAACAAGTTAGGCAGAGTCAGCTGTAACCATGTCCACAACACCTTTGGTGTGTGACAGCAGACCATCTTTCAGTGGGTCATGTGACCCCTACCAGTCCAGCCTTTAGACTTCTCCTTGGCAGTGTGCAGTCAGGTACTCCACAGTGTGAGCACCTCATGGTTCAGCACCTGGACTGTTTTCCTTTTTGGTTTGTCCTATGTTACCCATCATGTGTTCTCCATCTCCCTTTCATTCATCATCCAGGAAGTTTTCACTTGAAAATTTACAAGTCTCCATATGTCAGTTCCAAATCTGATTACTGTACCTCTGTAGTGGTATAAAGGCATGTACAGTACTCTGCTGTCCTTCAGTATGAATATCACCTAAGTTCCTACTCCATATCTCTCTGTCTTCTGTCTATCAGAGTTATCTCCAATCTTTTGTCTGGTCTCTTCCTCTGAAATATGAGGGCTGAGATCATGCAAGGGGGTAGTACATGAGCTAAACCTGACACTCTCACTCCACTCCACTTCTGTCTCAGTGGACTTCATTCCTGCTGATCCTCCACCAGTTGAAGTTCCATTTGACTGTGTCAGACTTGCTTCTGAACCTCTCCACAGACCTTGTTTTGCATCAGAGTTGGACAGAGTAGGCCTGGACTTGACACTGTTCAGTATATGTCCACCAAAACAGATGAGTTTCCTCACTAGCTTCAGCTAGGACTCCCAAAGGGATGCACACTTTGTAAATATCATTGGCAAGGTAACCCACTGACCCAATAAAACCCTTGCACAGGGCTCATTTGGTAGGAACCTTCCAGTTACAGGTCTGATCAACTTTCTCAGGATCCATCTTAATTCCCTCATTGGTGACAATGCATCCAAGGATTTTGACCTCATCACAAAGGAATCACAATTTCTTCTCACTCAGGTACAGTTTCTCCTGAGCAAGAACTTGAAGCACCAATTTAACATGGCATATATGATCCTCCAGGGTATCAAAGTAGATGATGATGTTGTCAAGGTAGACATCCATGAAGGCTCCAATATATTCCCTGAATATATGGTTCATGAGTGCCTGGTAAGTCACTGGAGCATTACAATCTCCTTGTTGCACAACAAGGCTGACCATATTCCCATCAGGAGTCATCACTGCAGTATGCTCAACATGCTCTGGGATTACTCATATCTGTTTGTACATGTCAGCCCCATCTATTATTGATTGGTAGGGCTTCTGAGCCACATGTCGAAGGATGCCCTCCATGTCAGGCATCAGTGATGACAACTTTTGGGTGTTTTTATTTCATTCCCTCAAGTCGACCACAACTCGCAGCTGTGGAGGATCTCCTGCCTTGGGGATGAGCAACATAGGGCATGTATTGCAGGCAGTGGTGATCTCCCATCAACCTGTTTTCAGGTACACATTTTTCTCCTCAGTCCAAAGTGGTTGTAATGCTTCTGGACATTTAGATGGTCTCCACAGATGTATTTTCTTCTCATCAATTAAAGGGATCTCATGGTTGATTGTGCAGAATGGGGGTAAGGCCATTGACCAACTAACAAACAAAGTGGCTTTGATGGCTCCTGAAGGTAATGCCATGCTCTCTCAAGGCTATCATCATACACCTCAGCTGCCCAGGACTCTAGGACAGAGACCTGGGGTCCCTTCATTTCCATTGGCATTTCACTGCCAATCACTACATGTGGTGAGTGCAATCCTACCAATACCCGATGTTGGTAGAGGAATGGTGTTCCTAATATTAGATCATAGTTCTGTATGTTCATCACATTGAAGTGATGTTCACAGTCTATTCCCTGGTACTGGAACCATACTTTTGTTCCTAAATTCACCTTCAATCATGAGCCTTGGACAGCTAGCTGGATGGTAAGGGACTTTTTGAAAGGTATTCTCTTTACATTCAATTGTTAAGCAAGTGTCACTGACATGAAATCAGCCAGTGATCTGGTGTCAATCAGGGCATGAGCAGGTTGGCCATTGACATGCACCACCATGACTGATGGCTTTGGAACCTTATGAGTGATGTCCTTTGCAATCACAGCATTGTGCTGTAAGGTCAAGTGGCCATCTGTTTTAATGGCAGTGCCATGCATGTGAAGCATGTTACATGGTAGGTCATCAAGCTCATACCATTCATCCTTTGACTCATCATCATCCCTTTTGAACAGACAGACTAACCCCAGGTCATCATCCTCAGTAGGATCAGACCTGGTGAGATCCATACATGCATGGAATAATCTCTTTGTGTACCAATGTACAACATCAAACTCCTGCAATCCCAATTTGTATGCAGAGAGCTCGAAGCACATAGCCATATAGTAATCATAGACTTCATAAGTCAAGTCATCTTTAAGGACACATGTGAAATGACTCTGGTTTTCTCCTTCAAGCACCCAAAGACTACACATATCAAGTTTGGTCTCTATGGTCCCCTCAATCAGGCATCCCATAGGTGTGGATCACCATGTTCAAGCTCTGTCCATTCAACATAAGTCAGACTTTGTCATTCTGGCCTTCTCCCCCTTTCTGAACCAGTACCAAGAGTCTAGTTGGAAGGCAGGGTTCCTCAGCAAGCTGGTCTTGACAGTGATGGCATCTGCAGGACCTAAGATGTCCCTTTTGCTGTTGGTGATCATATGCAGGCCATCTCTTATGTCATAGACTAGGAACCAGGTGTCCATGAAGGTATTCAGTGAGTTTGGGTCATCACCTGGATAGCATATGCCCAATAACCACTCAACAGCCTGCTCTTCCAGGGGGTGCCTGAGCATGGGACCTGTGGAGTGGTGACCAAGGAATTGGCTGCAAGAGTAGACATGAACTCACATTCCTTCTGGTAAGTGGTCATTTTCCATCATGACACTGTTTCCAATGTTCTCACTATCATCATCACTCCAGACACTTTCCAGGTCTGGGATATCATCATCATTGTGGATGGTAAGTCCTTGCATGTGAATGGGATTCAAAGACACCTCAGCATAGTCACTTGAGGATTTGGCTAATTGCCATTGACATTCAACATTGCCAAAGTTGACATCTATCCTGAAGCTCATGACCCTGGGGGCCTGCTTGATGAGGACATGATATGTCTCATTGGACAGTTCCTGGAGAAGTGCCCTGGCTTATGGCAGATGTAGCACAGGCCTTCAGCCTTGTGCTGCTCCTGCTCATCTTTACTGAGTTTAGGTGTGTCACACTTTTGCTTGTCAGAGTGCCCATCATGTTTTCCCCTGGATTGACTGGCATCCATTGGTGCCGATTCCTTTTGCTGATTGTAGTCCCTACATCTCATCCTATGGTGATGTCTCTGTCCCTGCTTGGAGGATTCAGGTTCCTCTGGAGAAGCAGTGGCACTTGCAATGGCTCTCCTTCTGCTCTGTTGTCACTGGGAATTTGGGACATAATCTCCAGTAATGGACTGGGCAATTTTGAGAACTTCCACACTTGCTATGACTCTCTTTAATGAAGAGATTTCTGTGTTTAGCTTTTCTTGCCACAGGTCTCACTGAAGTTCCTTACAAAGGCTGGACCAGAGCTTAGAGCCAGTTCAGAAACAAAGTCCCACCAAAAATCCAACTAAAAAAGTCCCAGAAAAAAGTCCCAGGCTTCATCACATAAGCATCCAATATTCAAGTGGAGCTTGAATTTGAGAGGAGATGCTTGGTGGACAGCTGAGATGCTGTGCTAGGGGCAGGGGTTATGAGCCTGACATTCCACAGTCCATTGATCTTCCTTCATCCTTCCATTGTCATGCGCCCCTGTAAAACAGCAAAATCAGCCTCCAAGGGTAAATCGCATACTTCACAGTCCCCAGAAGGCAAGCCAGTGTTGTGGTCAGATAATGATGTCAAGGCCCTTCTTAATTTCATTGCTTCCCACAAGGCAACTGCTGGTGATGGTTTAAATTTTAAGGATGCATTTTGGAATGTGGCTGCTGAAGCCCTTCCTGAACCTGTCAAAGGGGGTATCAAGACCCCTAAAGCATGTAAACAGAAATGGAAAAGGGTATGTGGCTTATCAGTCAAACAACAGAATAACCAGCTGATATCATGCAGCTATGAACTACATATGCAGTTGTTGATCATCTCTGCCATGCATCTGGGTTCACATATTCCCTGGAGGCAGGGGCTGATATCAGTGTCACAAGCAAGGATACATGGAACAACTATCTGAAGGTATGGGTATGATTCAATTAGCATGGAATTTCCTGTGCTAATGGCAACATCAACAGATCCACAAGGATGCAAGCCCTTATAAAAACAAGGGTTGGGTGCACTATGAACAGATGAGAGACCTCATGCCCTCCAAGGGCAAGGGCTTGAATTGCTTTCAGTGTTGACCATCAACGATTCTGCTGGAGGCCTGTCAAATGCTGGGTTGGGTCCTTCCAACAGCAAGAGTGAGAGCATGGGGGGAAGTACACTGTCCCAGGACCATGCTCCACCAGCATTGCCATCTCTGAACCACACCATGTTCTGCTCACTGGTAGTTGGAAACCCAGCTCCCCCTGTTCCAACAGTTTCCCAATACCTGGCACCCTCCACCATTGCTTCAGTTCACAGTGGATCTGTTTTCAATTGGCAATCAGGCCAGTCTGCTGGTGTCCCTGGCACACCATCAAGTTTCCCCCCCCATCTGCCCCATCTTCATTAAATGGTTTGTCTATCAGCTCTGTCAAGTCATCCTCCAGCATCTCAGCTCATATGGAGCACTCTCAAAAGTGGAAGGCAGATGATGACAACAGCCTGTCTGTTGTATTGGGTGCCCAGTCATCCACTGCAGCTTCATTCACCTCATTGGCTTGAAAGTGACATGGAGTGGATGTGACACTTGAGTGCATAGGGGAGGATTTAGGAGAATTCCACAGTTTGATGCATAACCAGATGAACACCATCACTGATGTGATCACAACAATGGCAGGCTCACCTGTGCCTTATTGAACCACATCCCAGTCCAAGCCCAACTTCTTGCAAGATCCAGTTCATCTGCTGGTCCACAAGGCAACAGAGACACTTCTCACAATAGATGTAGATAAGTTCTCACCAATCAATATTGCCTGGATCACAGACCAGTTCCAGGCAAATGCTGCATATGCCAGCTTATACTTATCATTCGCAAGCAATCCTGATCATTTTGCTGCAGCTTGGCATGCTTGGCTTGAGAAGAGGCTTGATGAGATCAGGACATATATGCAGTGATTGTATCATATGTCATACTCGTACCTTGTAGTTTTAAATCCATCTTTGCATTGGCTTGCAATACATCTCTCTCTGATTTGAACACTGCACTCATCAACTTGCATTCAAAAAGATGATGTCTAGGAATTGAGGGAAAATAAATGATATATGTAGCTAGTTAGCAACTGGATCCCCCCTTTGTGCTCATTCTGCAGCATAACTAGCCCATATGCTTTGTGCAATCACACCCCACTTCTCTGTCATCTGTAGGCAGTCTGCATCAGTTGGAACAGCATTGGCAATCGAGCCAATTGCATGTGCTGATCCATCCAGTGGTGGAGGCGGTATGAAGCCTTTGATATCTTCTAATTCCAGCAGATTGTACTTGCGAATGATATTGTGGATGCAACAAAGTGCCAGTGGGATACAGGATTGAATGTTCATATCAAATTCTGGGGGTACAACAAGAATTCAGAAGCACTGCTTGATGACACTGATTATGTGCTTGACCACATTGTGAAGCTGACCATGGTGGAGGTTATAACACTCCTCAGCATTTACTGGCCTAGAAATCTGTGTGAATCAGAGAACAAGACAGCAGTGAAAATCACCTACTGTAATTGTGTGTGGCCCCATTCTGCTAAGTGATACCACTGTCCTCAGAAGGGAATCAAAAGCTGTGGGCAGTTTGGGAACCCTGCATCAGCAAGGTAGTACTTGCCAACCAGAATGGCTAAATCACTCAGCCAAGCATCATGGTAGATCGATACATTGGCCACAGATCCCTCCCACCCACTAAGCATGTATGTGAAGCACATATCAAAGTCGCAGCAAATGAGACAGTTCTGGGATGTAAAGCCCTTGCAGTTTCACATGGTGTCCCTTTCTTCCATGCTTGGAGTGCATGTAATGTGTGTGCTGTCAATCGCACCAATCACATCCACAAAAAATGGGTAGAACTTGGGGTTATCAAAAATTGTGGGGTGGACAGGGTCATCACTGCATGGTAATCATATGAACTTGCTGTATATATCTCAAGATGAAAATGCGAACAAAATTCTTTTGAAGTACCTACAACAGTGATCAGTATATCAGAAGGAATGTGAATCAGAAATGCACTTGGAAACCATACTATTCAACCTTTGGAAATGCTCCCCTACATGTCTGACTGACAAGCCAGTTACAGAGGTGTAGAGGAAGATCATGAGTTTTTCTTCAAGCATGATGTGCTTGGAATGGGTGTAGCCATGTTCTTGAAGCAGCAGTATCAGTATCTTGAAGACATGCTTATGCACTGCAAGTTCTGTGCGAATCCTCTCAGGGTGGCCATTCAAAAGTTTGGTAGCCCACCCTGCCCCAGTTAGAGCAGAAGTATGGTATGGGATTGGCTCAGCATGCTGTGTTGCTTCAGTGATTGCAGCTAGAGTGTTTGTCAATAGAGCATCTGCAGAAAACAGTTGAAGTTGATAATAGAATAGAAGAAGAATGATAATTTGGCAGCATCAATGGTAGTCCTTGTTGATATCCTCGTCATTGGTTTCTTCATCTACAGGTCAGCCCACATTGACAGAGGACAACTCATCAGCAATATCAGCCATGTGTTGTGTTGTGATATCACATATGTCACACCAAGCATACTCCTCCCAAATTCAAGCTCCACTTGAATGTTGGATGCTTATGCGATGAAGCCTGGGACTTTTTTCTGGGTTTTTTTTAGTTGGATTCTTGGTGGGACTTTGTTTCTGAACTAGCTCTTATGGACTTTAGCATGTTCATCCATTTCCCCAATCATGTTCCAGAGCTCATTCAGCTTGTACACATAATTTTTCACAGTTTTAGAGTTCTGGTAGCACACCTGCAGCTTTTCTCTCTGCCACAGGTGGAAGTTGATAGGGAACCAATAGTTAAAAAGCTCCATGAAGAAATCTGACAGTCTCCATTTATAGGGATCTCCAGATACTTCTTGTATGTAGAACTTGTACACCTTGCCTGTCAGGTAGTGAGACAACATGAAAGCACATTTCTTTGGCACCACTCAACCATCCTCAACATATGCTGTCCCTTTGGTGATGAAGCAGTGGTACAAGTGTGTGTCATCTAACCCATCATACTTATTTGGTGGGATTGGTTTCAGTGTCATCTTTTATCATGACCTAGACAATTTTTTAGCAATACAGTGTCCCTGTTTATGACATCAGGATCTCCCCCACCTGTGGGGCTTACTCCTGTTTGAGGATCCACTAGAGCTCATTGGGCTACTGGTGGTGGTGGAGTTGTCATCACTACTCAAGGACAAGTTGCCATCATCCAAAGATAAGCTGTGTCGCAAATTTCTTGGGCACATGATAAGAACCTTATAATACATGTTAAGGGTGGCTGTTCACACTTCCGTTATAAGCCATGCCAATGCCACCCATGTGTCATTGAAAGATTGCCAAAAATGGGTATTTGTACATAATATTTTACACATTTGCACTATATCTTAGATAAAATATCACATATTTGCTATAATCTAGCCAAACCTGACCATTATAATGGCAAGTGGTCCATTACATGCTGCTTACAATGGGGGCACGTGACAATGGACCAAATAAATTTGCGACATGTCTCTCATCGAACATGCCTCATCCAAATCCTCAGATTCAGAGGACTTGCTTGAGGATGAGGTATTGTCTGAGCTGCTGCTTGAGTCAGATGTAGTCTTGGTGGAATCTGAGTCGCTTTCACAGTAGGATTTCCCCCTAGATCAGTGTTTCTTCTCTTCATGCTTGTCAGGGTGCCTGTTGCCTTTTTCAAGACATTTTAGTGTCAACCCAATATAACTTCTTGGATTGATTTGCTTAGCAGGTTCCATAGCTTTTGGCATTTTTTGCTGTTCACCACACTTGTCATCCCATCAGGCAACCTTCTCCACTATTTCTCTTATTGGGTTGGGGGGTTTTCCAGAAGAGTAGGTGGCAGCTTTCACCACCTTCATCCACTGGCAGGACTTCTCCTTTCTCTTCTTAGGCTTGCCACTTTTCTTTGTCAGATTTGGACTGGCCTTGACAGGCTTGTTGGCTTATTCCCTGAATGTCCAGGTTCATCACCATCACTTCAAATCAGCCTCTGGACTGTTTTCCAAGATGCCAATGCAGCACATTGTGCTTTGGGATTTCCCTCATTGCCACTTAGGCTCAACACTCCCCAGTTCTTGGGGTCAATGTATTTCCCTTTCATATCTCTAGGGTAGCTCTCAGGTTCTGAAGATGTATCTGTGCATGCAAATTTTTGCACAGATATTGATCTCCTCCTAATCCTTTCCCTTTTTTCAGGGGTCAGGTTTCTCTTGGCTTCTCAAATGGTTCACTCAAGTTCAGGCCATAGTTTACTATTGTGGGCATGTCTTTTGTGCAATCTCTTTCACACTACTGTGATCCACAACTGCAGGTTGTTTGGCTCGACTTTGGTCTCACTCATGGGCAAAGGTGAAGGAGAAATATCTCTGGTATCACCAGGCAGTTCTAGTTGTATACTGTGAGCTGGCACCAATGGTCCAACAGCACTAGTCTCATAATTCTCCAGGAGCCTAAATACTGCAGGATATACCAGTGAGGTTAACCTCGAGCCAGGCTCATCTATGGCCACACTTCTGGGCACTGGACTTGCACTTCTGGTGCTTACTCACATGACATCACTATACTTTCACATAGTGTCAGTTGGGTTTTTGTTCAGGATGGGAGAGCAGCTTCCAACAGGGGTCACTTTTGACAGCAGGGGGTTCTCAACAACTTCAGCACCAGGCTGGGCTGTTGGACTATGGGGTGGTGATGCTGCTTGAGCTTGAGTAGCTTGGCAGAGATTGTATCATGCTTTAGATGTTTCTGTTATGCTGTGCTCACATTCTTTCCATTCTAGACTTTGTATGATACCACTCATGCCTTGTCATGCTTTCAAGTGACAATGTTCTGTCACCTGCAGGCCTTAGGCCTGCATTCTGTGTATGTTTCCTTTTTTGTCCTCCCCTGTCTACCCTGCATTGTACTATAACCAGACATTATGTCCATCTACCCTTCCATCTGTGATCTGCTAGTGGCCCTGATCCATGTGGTCACATGACATGTGTACCCTGGGTACACATCCACCCCAGCATATGTCACATATGCAGTTACTCTCCATTCACCCCCAGTTCCTTCCATCTGCAGACTTGTTCACCCTTACACCCATGTAAGTCTGACTCGACAATGCCTTATTGGAGATGTGGGTGTATGTTTAAATGTTTTCAAATGTTTGTCCCACAGGTACTTTCCATACATATATAAACTCGCATGTATTGTACCAGCTCCTCATTTGAAATCTACTTTGCAACCACCCTTAGCTCTGCTCACTGTACCCATGAGGACTTGACAGTACTACTTTGGTTGGCCAAGACTAGTGCTCCATCTGCTAGTGAAGTTAAATTATGTGTCACTTCTTGCACAGTCATGTGCTTGTGTATCCACACTCAATTCATGATGCCATATGAGTTGTTGGCATAACAGAAGATTTTGAATCACCCAACCACATCAAAGGCCAGAATACCCTTTGGATACCTGTACTCTGGAATCCTTGCTAGGCAAAATAGCCTGCAAAATGAGTACCCCCCACCACTCATACAGGAACTACTTGGTTTAATATCAGTGAGCTAGCCCCTAACACTTGGCACTAACCTTCCTCTTCATCAACATGTCTTCACACCAAGAAGAAGGAAGTAAGAGGCCTCCATCAGCAGCCCCTTCATTCAAACCTCCAGTACCCTCTCGTAAAGGAAAGGAAGTCCTCCAAGCAAGGCCACTTATTCATCACCCTTTGGTGCAAACCCCAAATCCTCGAATAGGTCTTGAAGACCTGCCAGTAAGGCCCCAACTTGGGAAAGCAGCAGAATCAACCTCACCCATTAACTTCACTTCTTACTGAAATCCACAGCCTATCAGCTCAGACACTGATGTACAACCACAAGGGACAGCTGGACCAGCAGACCCCTCTTCATCTTCATCCACTGATATATATTTACCAACTTCTACCAATCCAATGGCAGAAGAACTTGCCCACCAAACCTCTGGACTCAGTCTCCAGGACCCCTTTGCCAGACAGAGTAGGGTAACTCCTGAAATGGCTGCCAAATTTTATAAATCTCTCTTCAGTAGAGATGTGGTTAGGCCTAAGGGCCCCTCCCAAGGTTCCAAGGAGAAAGGAAAGGAACATGACTCTAAGGGAGGGGGGCTGAAAGAAATCAGCCTCAACAAACCCTTTTTGTACACCAGAGCTCACCAGGACTTTTCTGCTTGGTTGAGCAGTGTCAAACTCTATCTCACCACAAACAAACATATTTATTATGAGGACCAATCCAAGATTGCATTTGCCCTCTCCTATATGGGGAGTGGATCTGCCCATGCCTTCATGGAAGCCTACATCAATGAGAATACAACCACACTTGGAGACCTCAAGATTTTCAATGGCTGGGATGAATTTGTCGCCAAACTCAAGGAAACTGTCCAAGTTGGAGATGCAAGGTCTACCATGCTAATCTACCTTTCTGCTATCTGACAATGAGACCATTCCCTAGATGAGTATATTGCTGACTTCCACAACTGCCTCAACAAGGCCCAGATATCCACTGAAGACTCAACTGTGGCAGTCTTCTTTGGCAAAGGCCTTAACAAAGGAATCAACTAATGGATCCTCATTGCTGGCCCCAAGCCAGACACTGTCAAAGATTGGATCCACCAGGCAATGGCAGCACAAGCAGCAATGGCTACTCTCAAGGTCTCCTCTGGAAAGGCAACCTACCAGGACTGCTCCTATCTATGGAAGCAGGAACAGCCTTCTCATGGATCAAAGTTGTCTTCATCTCTGACAACTCCATACCAAGACCCTTACACTATGGATGTTGATTGGAAGTCAAAGGTCCAATCACAGGGCAAAGCTCCTACTTGTTATGGATGTGGTGAGACAGGGCACATGAACTCCAAGTGCCCCTTGTCCACAACAAACAGTAGGTCTTCCCTGGCCCAGAAATTCTGTACTCACATCCTGGCAATGCTTGAGGAACTCAATAAAACTTTGGATGACAAAGAAGATCAAGAATCAGAAAATAAGTACAGTGGGGAGAATGATGAACCCACAGACAATGGGGGACCAAAAGGGAACCTGATTTTTAAAAGGCTCCACAGGTGTAGCATCAGGAAGATAGCCAATAGTGTCATGAAAGATAGAGGTAAAGACAGAAACTGAAAAGGTGTATGATTATGAACAAGATATGTCAATCACTTCTATCACTGGTTTCACTTACCTCATCAATCACGAAAATGCTACTGTCTGAACCATCCTTGAATTGGGCACCAAAACAAACATCATTGACCTGGCAATAGTCCAGAAGTATGACATCCCAACATGTAAAATTGCAAGACCATGGGAGTTGAGAAGCTACAAAGGCAGAACTGGAGATTGGGTAACCCACATCACTTCCTTCAGAGCCAAGATCTGGGGAAGAACCATGCACATCCATGTGTATGTCCTCAAACTTGGGAACTTGGAGTCCCTCCTTCTCAGAATGCCCTGGCTCAAAGAACATAACCCCATAATTAGCTGGACATCTTGAAAGCTAATTGGTTGGGGAGAACTCAACCATGGCCTTGACAAGAAGAACTGTGTCTGTGGAACTGACTTTGCCCAGACCATCAAAATAAATCACATGTCTATTTCTATGAAACCTGAAGCATTGCACATACAAGCAGAGGTTGAGTTACCACTGGAATATTGGGAGTTCTCAGTAGTCTTCTCTGAAGAAGAAATCCCTCTTCCACCTCACCAGGGATTCCTTGACCACAAAATACACTTGAAACTGAGCTTCCAGCCAAAGAAAGGAGCAATCTATCCACTCTCACTTGATGAGCTGAAGGCTCTCAACAAGTTCATTGGTGAGAACCTCAAGTGTGGAAAGATCCAACCCTCCAAGTCTTTGCAAGCAGCTCCTATGTTTTTTGTAGGAAAAAAGGACAGAAAAAGAAGACTCATCCAGGACTACCACTACCTGAATTTGCACACAATCATCAACTTGTACCCCCTTCCTGATGTTAAAACCCTTCTTGATGAACTTGCTGAATTGAAGTACTTTGCCAAGTTCAATGTTTGTTGGGGTTTTACAAATATTAGGGTAAAGGAGGGTGACAAGTGGAAAGGGGCCTTTATAACCCCTAGAGGACTCTTTGAGCCAACAGTAATGTTCTTCAGGCAGTGCAATTCACTGCCTACCTTCCAAAGGTACATGGACCATATGTTTAGAGAACTCAAAAGCAAAAGGAAGGCTGTTATTTTTATGGATGATGTCACCATACATTCAGAAACCTGAGAAGGCTTGTGCACTTCAGTACAGCAATTCTTGCAAATCACTGCAAGAGAACACCTCCATCTGAAGCTCAAGAAGTGCACATTTGAAGCTGAAGAAATAGAGTTTCTGGGGTTCATGATCTGCCAGGGTCAATATGAACCATTGGAAGTCAAAATTGAAGCCATCAAAACCTGGCCCATTCCAACAATGCTTAAAGAACTCCATTCCTTCCTTGGCTTCTGTAACTTCTACTGACAGTTCATTTCCAGCTTCTCACAGACTGCCTGACCCCTGCATGACATCTCGAAGAAAAATGCAAAATGGACCTGGGGGCCTGAACAGGCATTCTCCTTCGAAGCCCTGAAGAAGGCCCTGTCATCCAAACCTGTTCTTCATCTCCTGGACCTGCAAAAGCTGTTTGTGCTCCATACTGATGCTTCAAAGCTTGGTACTGGCACAGTCCTGTCACAAGCTGATGACTCAGGTGTACTTCATCCCTGCATGTTTATGTCACAATTGCTCACTGGAGCTGAACAGAACTACCAAGTCTATGACTTGGAGATGCTGGCAGTAATGTGCACCCTCAAGCAGTGGTGCCCTTACCTGCTTTCACCACCAGCACTGACTTGTGTTTATATGGATCATCAAAATATCACCTACTATGCACAACCACAGAGGTTGACTGCTCACCAGGCCCACTGGCAGGCCACACTCCAGGAATACCCACTTCAGTTCATTCACATCACTGGTACAAAAAATTCTGCCACTGACACCCTTTCCTGCCACTTGGATTTCAATGCTGAGCCTACCATCATCTCTACCCCACTTCTGAAGGCCATTTGGCTTGAGGGGGGGGTGAGACCCCTGGTTGTTTCCATTTTTAAGATCAACCAGGTCATCCTGGAAACCACTAAGACCCCTAGGTCTGTCTGGAAGGTCGCTCTCAAAGAACTGAATACCCCTGAACACCCACTTGAGGAAAAGCCAAAGGTTCAGAAAGGTAAAGGATGTGTCTTTCAACTAAATGCTGACCTGTTCCAGGAGGCAAAAGAGGCATCCAAATCCCTCTCATTCCCAGAAACAACTAAGGGGTCTGACAGAGTCAGGAGGAAAGAAAGAAGAATATTTGTGTCAGAACCCATTCACCAAGACATCCTTTGGCAGTACCATGACACAACTGTGTTCAGACACCCTGGAGTGAAGGCAATGACGAAGAAAATGAACAAGTACATTTGATGGCCTGGAATGTACCAGTCCATTTGCAACTACTGCAAAGGATGCCCCTTGTGCCAAGCCAACAAGGTCAACACACATTGACAATGCCCCCCATCACTCTGCACAACATAGCCAAGAACCCCTTTCCCTTCAAGCAGGTCTCTATGGACCTCATAATGGATCTACCCCTGTCTGGAGGAAAATACAATTCCATCCTCACCATCATTGACCAGGGGCTCACCAAAGGCATGTTCTTCCTACTGACCACCAAAACAGTAGACAGCATAGGTGTGGCAGACCTCTACCATGCATATGTCTACCCCCACTGGGGCATCCCAGAAGCCATCATCTCAGACTGAGGCCCTCAGTTTGTCTCCACTTTCACATGCTGTGGGACATGACATCTGGGAAGCATGCAACTAGAGGAAAGCTGAAGGGAGAATTCCCTAGGATTGACCTGAGGGGTGCTGCATGGAAGGAGAAGTTGAGGATTACCCTAGAAGGGGTGGGATAATAGGTGCAATGGTTACAGAATTTAATTCCAGGGGGTTGTGGATGTGTGAGGAACAGTGAGATGGGTATACAAAATTCTGAGAAGCTGAATTGTGGCAAGAAGAGTGTATTTGAGGTGAGGGGGATACAGAATAAGGTGCGCAGGATTGGAAGATGCAAGAGACACAAGGATCACTGGAGACGCTGTAGACACTGGAGACTCAATAAATGCACTTAGACTCTGAGAACCTCTCAAACTCATGGAGCACACACAGACAGCAACTCTAAAGGTGGTTGGTATATTTCCAACATCATGGCAGAATTATATAGTACAAGGGAAGCAGGTATGGGTCAGAGTAAAGTGGGGCAGAAAAACTAAAAGACCAGAAAATAAAGGAGAGGATGACAGACATCAAGGAAATACAGGTGCATGTGAAACAGGCTGGCAAGTAGTAGATGAGAGTAAAATGGGACAATGGTAAGGGGTATCTTCTGACAGAACAAGGTTACATGTACAAGTGAAAGGTGGAGTCAGTGGGAGGGGGAAGCACAAGAGGGCAGAGTGTACTGGCATGAAGTCTGGCTTGCAGAATTTGGGGCAACAGAGGTAACTGGAGTTTTTTGTAAAAGTGACTGACATGGGTGAGTGGTGACATGGCTGGGGGTGGCTCAGCTACTGAATTCCAGATGACTCTGGGCAAATGCAGAATTTCTGGATCAGCTCATTGATGGCTGGGTGACATGCCAAAGGTCAGGAGAAACTCTGAAGGCAACAGGGGTTGGGAGGCAACACAAGGTTATGAGCAGGAAGAACCCCAAAAGCATCCAAAGGCCAGCAGAAGTTAGTGACTGACTCCTGTTCCGGCCTCAGGGAGTATACAGCTCCCTACAACATGACCTTTACCAGTCCCTCAGAATTGAGTTGAAAGCATCCACTGCATACCACCCACAGACCAATGGCAAGGCCAAACATGTAAACCAAGAGGTCAGCACCTATCTTCACATGTATGCAGACATGGACCTGCACAACTGGCACACCAAACTCCCAGATGCTCAGATGGCACATAACTTGCATGTACACTCATCCCATAACCAGATGCCATACTCACTCATGTATGGTTTTGACCCCACCCCCTATCCAACCAGACAACCCCTGGTGGAGTCACTCACAGGAGATTGACTTGAGCAGCTGGCTGCCAATCAGGATGCCATGATTATCACTCATAAAGAAGCTCAGGAGTTGATGAGACAGCAATTGAAAGGGAGTTACACAGAGTTCTCCATACAAGATAAGGTTTGGTTAGATGCCTCTGATCTAAAAAGGGAAGTTCCATCAAAGAAGCTTGTGCCCTGATGACACAGACCATTTGTAATTTCCAAATGGGTTAGCCTGGTTGCATACAAGCTCCAACTTCCCCAGAGTTGGCAAATACACCCCATGTTCCATGTGTCCAAACTTACCCCTTTTGTCAAGAGAAAGGAGTATGGCCTGGCACAACCCCCACCCCCACCAGAGCTGGTAGGAGATGAGAATGAATGGGAGGTTGAAGCTATACTTAAACACAAACATGTGCACAAGGTCAAGTCATCATCTAGAAAACCTGGTGAACCCCTGCAGCAAAAATACCTCTATCTAGTCAAATGGCTTGGTTACCCACACTCCCAGAATAGCTGGAAGAGCAAGGACAACCTTATAAATGTGCCAGAGGTTCTTGGGGAGTACAAATGCATTCATGACCTTTGATTGCTCTGTCCTACACCCCCAATACTGAAAATCCCAGTTCAGACTACTTTGACAATGACTTCCATGCCAACATCAACAAACCCTATGATCCCTCCCATCCATACTTCAGTTGCCATGCCAGCACCCCTCCACACCTCTCAGAACCACCAGTACACTCCCCCAGAGTGCTATGCTCCTTATCCCCCTCGGTACCCTCCAACTCCTCACATGGCAGTGCCTACCAACCCCTTCACAAATCTGTCACCTCCACCACATGCCCATACCTGTACCTGGTCATCCATTCAGTCCCCTCTTCCCAAAGAACTCGCAAGGACACCCACAAGGGAAAGTCCAAGGCTTGTGAGGGACCACCTGAGCCTTGTTATGACCCCTCTCTCTGATCCTGCAACACTCCCCTGCTCTCCCAAGCCACCTACAGATCTCCAACCCCAGCCTCTCATGCTGGCTCCTGAGGCAAGCCTCTTCCTCAGTTACATGCAGCTGCTTAATGACTTCAAGCACTGGGAATCACATGGCTGGAGAGCAGGAGAACACCATGAGCATTTATGGATACTGTCTATGGTCTTCCAAAGCTCAGAAGTAATTGGGAAATGTGTTTATGACCAGGTCAGGGCCATGGAAGGAAGTTTCAAAGCACATACACACAAGGACATTGATTGCACCAATTCCTCCATCCTCCAAGAAGCCCTAAAGACCCAAGAAGCCATTGTCAAAATCATTCACAAAGACTTCAGCCCCTCCTTGATATCCTCCTTTCATTCCTTTCTTGACCAGCTCCCCCTTGATGTCATGGTCTATGGGCTCTTCCCTCCAATGTGTCAAGCAGTGTCTGGAAGATCAAGCCTTCCTTCAGACCCTAACAGAAAAGAAGCACAGTTGGTCGCAGGAGAAGAAGCCAGTCACCAAAGGAGCGCACAATCTGGAGGAGGAGGAGCTTCAGAGGTTAGAAGAGATGTTGAACAGAGGAGACATCCCATTCAATGGAACCCTGTGTGACTGGCTCGACTTTTTTGCTCAGGCCTGAAGAGATTCAGCAAGAAGGACCCTCTTCTACACTTTTCAGACATCAGGACCTATTCCAGCACCTCCCTTCATCCCAGTACCTATCTCTGCCCTCAGCAAACATGAACTTGGTGGGCTTGTACCCCTCAGTTGGCAGCATCCCCTTCATCAGTTTGCCTGCTACCAATGTTCATGCCTTGGACATTGGTTGTCTAACTGCCCAGCTCACAGTGGCAACTAACAGTGAAATCTGCTCCTGGGTAGCCCAAGGCCTCTACCCACCTTTGGAGGACCTCAGGCCTTTGGGGGGGGGGGGGGGGGTGATGTCATGCTGTGCTCACATTCTTTCTGTTCTAGACTTTGTACAATACTGCTCATGCCTTGTCATGCTTTCAAGTGACAATGTTCTGTTGCCCACAGGCCTTAGGCCTGTGTTCTGTGTATGTTTCCTTTTTTGTCCTCCCCTGTCTACCCCACATTGTACTATAACCAGACATTATGTCCATCTACCCTTCCATCTGTGATCCACTGGTGGCCCTGATCCATGCAGTCACATGACACATGTACCCCAGGTACACATCCACCCTGGCATACATCATATACATGGTTACTCTCCATTCACCCCCAGTTCCCTCCATCTGCAGACTCATTCACCCTTATGCCCATGTAAGTCTGACTTGACAATGCCTTATTGGGGATGTGGGTGTATGTTTAAACACTTTCAAATGTTTGTCCTGCAGGTACTTTACATACATATATAAACTTGCATGTATCATACCAGCTCCTCATTTGAAATCTACTTTGCAACCACCCTTAGCTCTGCTTGCTGTACCCATGAGGACTTGACAGTACAACTTTGGTTGGCCAAGACTAGTGCTCCATCCACTAGTGAAGTTAAATTACATGTCACTTCTCACACAGTCATGTGCTTGTGTATCCACACTCAATTCATGATGCAATACGAGTCATCAGCATAACAGTTTCAGTGATTGTTGACATGATACTCACTTCTATTCTATGCAGGGGATCAGTTCACAAATTGTTGAGGGAGGTATTGGGGGGAGGTTTGGTTTTGAGGTTTTAGACCAGTTTCAGAAAGGATAAAAATATGTGACTCCAATGCAAAGTTCAGGACTTGCAATGTAGGCACAGCAGAACTTCCTTAGACACACTACAAAGTTATCCAGATGTTTGGGTCTGTATTCAATGTAGGGAAAGGAGTCCTGGTACTCTATGTCATACAAGTCTCTTTATACCATAGCAGACAAGAACAGAATGTCAATGTAGATGAGCAGGATAAGTAAAACATCAAAAGTAAATGAGAAACAAATTGGATCTGTCATATGAACAAACATCACTTGAGAACATACTGTCAACTGTCAGGCCAAAACCCTACAGTTAGGCATTGTTCATCCTCCAAAGTTGAAGTTGAAAACTTCGACTTTGACTTTGGCAAAGTAGTCACGTGATGTTTATATCAGCTGTGCATGCCTGCATGAATGCAAAGTCTAAGTTTGGGCTTCTGCTTCAGTAATGTAGTCATGTGATGATTATATAAGACAACAATACAACTTGTAGTTCAATAGATAACATTGTGATAACAGATCAAACAACTCTGCTATGGATCTTGAAGCACAGCAACTCCAGCACCATTGTTGTCACTGTCTTGCTGCACTTGTAGTAGCAGTGATGATACAGGTGCTATGCCTCTATGACCTCCTTTTTCATTCTGACTCAGAACCAAACCCCTACCATACCTCAATCCTGACAGGTGAGGGATGGATGCTAGAGCTCCTGAATGGTCATCCAGACAGGATACAGACTTGCCTTGGTGTCAGCCATGGGGTTTCTGATCACTTGATGCAGGTGCTCACCCACCATGGTTTTGTGCCTTCTTGCAATGGAATTTATGTGGAGGAACAACTTGGGATATTCCTCTACACCTGTGTTACTGGGTTGTCATCCTGGCATGTTGCTGAGTGGTTCCAACACTCACCAGGGACCATCACTAGGTAGGGAGTCCATTGAACTGTCTGATATTTTTCTCACAATTTTTTAGATATTTCAAAGCAATGTTGGCTTTCTTTTCTGGGGGACAATTCTATGCATCCCAAGTGCAATTCCCCACCAACAACACTCCCATATCAACTGTGATTACTAGTGACCCATGCTTCTGATTTTTCCAGGATTGTATTGGTGCAGTTGATGGCACTCATATATGAGCATTCACTGCTGCTGAGGACCAGCCTTACATGAGGAACCAGAAGGGCTACCTGTCTCAAAATTGTCTCTTCATCTGTGATTTTGACTTCTTCTTCACATATGCCCTCACTGGCTTTGATGGGTCAACTGCAGATGCAACCATGTGGCATGATGCACACAGGAGTGACTTGCACATGCCACCTGGGAAGTACCTTCTTGCAGATTCAGGGTTTGGGACCTGTGATGCACTTCTGGTTCCCTATTGAAGTGTTTGTTACCATCTGAAAGAATGGCACCAGGCTGGATTAAGGTAAGTTGCTATTCCATCCTGCCCAGTGTACCTGTAACTTCTATTTTATAGACCTCAAAACTGAGAGGAGTTATTCAACCTTCACCATGCTGGACTTAGAAATGCTGTTGAACAGATATTTGGTGTTATAAAATGCAGGTGGAGGATTCTTCAAATTCCCCCTGAATATAGCATCCACACCCAAACTCAAGTACCTGCTGCTCTCTGTGCCCTCCACAATTTCATACAGTGCTAGGATCCAAAAGAGTTCTTTGACCCTGACCTTGCCATGGACATAGGAGAGGATGATGGTATTGGAAGCCTTGGTGATGGACCAGCAGATGCTGCAGAGAGGAGAAGGGCTGATAATAGGTGTGACAACATTGCAGAGGAGATGTGGATTGACTATCAGCACCAGCTTACAATTAGGGGCCTTCTCTGAACCTGAACATTCAGATTTCATGGTGTACAAATATATGTTCTTACAATTGTTTCACACTCATGGATGTAGAGAAATGGCTTCCATTGTCAAAGGAAGCTTGTTATGTACATTTTATTATGTACATATTTGTATGATGGGGGGGAGGGGGGGGACTTCAAATGATGTGCAAGGGGGGGGCAAGTACATTTGTGTATTGTATAAAAAAAAGAAAGGGGAAACCTATTTTTGCCCATCCTGGTACTTCATCAGCCAATGCTGCACCCAAATCTGCTTTGCCAGCTCCTGATGCTTGAGGAAGATATTCACTTCATCTGGGGTTGTGCCAAGGAAGTAGTCACTGATGTTGATCTGATCATCTGTTGAGAGCTGTGGCATGTTGTTGATATTGTCCATGGCAGTGTTGACAAGGGGGATCATAATAGGTGGCAGGGGTGGCAGGGGCAATGGGGCAGCAATCATGTGTGTTGTAGGAAAATGGGATTTAAATGAGGAGAGGGGGTTAGTAGGGATATCTGAGGGGAATGAGTAGACCAAAAGGGGCTTCTATAGCCTGGGACTGGATCCTGGTAGTCATCTGAAAGCTTCTATGGCTGTCTTGGTGCAGGGAATGACCTGCTCAAGCTCATCTCTTGTCTGTGGTAACTCATCTATTTTTTTTTTTAAAGAAAAACCTATACACAAGTAGTACTACTGCTGACTAAGCAACCAAAAAAGCGAAATCTAAGTACAACTCATAGAAAAAGGAGTTTAGAATGAAAACCAAGTAAAACAAGCAAAATAAAACAACTCCCCTGATAGTGAAATTGCACTCCCTACAGCATGATGTTATTGAGCTTGGAAGTGATGGTGGTGATGAATGAGTTGTGATCTTCTTCAGCATGTGCTCTGGCCAATGGGGGGCAAGAGTGCTTCAATCCACCCTTGGACATTGCAATGGACTCAGCTTTCCTTTTTCTGTGGCTGATGCTGGTGATGGCCAATGATGACAATGACCCAGCTGACACATGCAACAGAAAGCTTGATGGTGTGGAAGGGGGGATGAAATTTGGATCCACAGACTACATGTCCTCATGACGGTGTGTGTTGAGAGCATGCATCATGTCAAGGAGGGAGAGGGAGGGAAGGGGGGTAGGAATAGTTGAAGTGGTGGGGGCTGCAGTAGAGGTGGAGTATTGAAGGCAAAGGTCATGGCTGTAGAAGGTGCAGTAGTGGCATGTGGCCAGTAGACAAACTGACCTTGGCTGTGCAAGGGGAGAAGGAGCTCAATGCTCATGAAGTGGGGGAACCTGGAATTGTGAAATGGCATGAAACTGGGGCACATGATCATCAGGGGCATCAAGTTGTTCTGACATTTTGATGGGTGTAATGGGATGACAGTCATGGAAGGACAATGCTAGATTGCAGACATTGAATAGTGCAGTAATGATGGATATGAATTGTCTGACTGATGTTGAACCATGCCCACTACATGCAAATCAACAGTAGGTTGTGCCTTGGACAATACCATAGATGAAAATGACTGGTTAGATGTCAGAGCAGGAGTTCCTTAGGGTAGAGAGGCAGACGTTGGGGGAATAACCACCAGAGATACAGGAGTGTGTGAGATGGTGCAAAACTGAGGGATATGGCCATATGCTGGTTGTGGGATGCACTCAGGCATATGATCTCATCAACATTATGGCACAGACAACATGTACATTGACTTCCACCATCAATGACTGAGCAACAATGGAAAACATCTGACTGATGCTCCTGATTGACATACTTGTAAACCTAAAGGGTATTGGTTGATACCACCTACACAACAAATCTTATTCACACACCTTTGTAATGTCCCTCCATATGATATTTGTCTAAACATTCCACTGGGCTTGTTCCAAGGTTTCTATACATTTGGTCATGCTGTTGCCATCGATTTATTGTCCTTCCTCCACTGGTGATGCCAGGTGAGAGGTTATATCACCCTCCAGCACCTGATAAGAGAAAACCAGCAGACCAGCAGAAGAGATGCTAAGGAATGTGGTGGTGGCTCATTATTGAGAATGCATTTGAGGGATATGCTGGACAGCAGAATAAAAACTGAAGACTCAACAGAAGACAATCATTCCCTCTTGACTATTAGTGGCACAAATTCCTGGCAGGCACAAACAGGACTTGGCTAGGCAAGATTGCTGAGAACTGCGATTGCAATTGACTATCCCAAGATGGTCATTAGATGCTACATATCCAAAAACAATCTGAGCTTCAACCTAGTAGCTGGTATATTCCTTCCACAACCCTACCCCAACTTGTAGCAACCCTGCAATGTACCCCATACCTAATGCCACAACTAGTAGTAGGTAGATGGCCATCCCTTGTGTGTTGAATGGTCCACATTGAACATATCTCAGTCCCATACACATGAAGTCAGTGATTGATTTTGAGGTGGGTGGCTCCACTGCAGAGCCCAGGGACCAGAGTTTCAGCACTGGTGGCGACTTAGGGCCCTCTCAATATGGAGACACTCACTGCCACCATCTGGACCAGCTGAGCACCTGAGAGCATTAGTAAAAACCTGCTTAGCTTCCTGTATTGAATGGGACAACTTACTTGCACTGTGATGAGGGATGCATCACTGATTCCCAGACATAACTTCACAAAGCTGAATCTCCCCATTATCTGTGCCATTGATTGCAATCTCCGAAGACCACGCAGTATGACCACTATGGAAGGGAAGGGTAAGCTGAGGTACACAGCAATGCAATTAGGAGTAAATGGACATTCTTGTCAGTAGCTTGGACCACCACAACCCATTCCATGCTGGCAAGCCCCACACAATGCTACAGTGGAGGGAAATGAAGAATATTCATAAAGTACTATACAACTTACATGTCTTTGGAGTCCAAGAATGCAATAAAGACAGCCTTTCCATCTTTGAAGAAATGCACTCATCTAGGAACTGACTTGCACAGAGGTACACCTGCTGGAGGTTCCCAAGCCATGGGTTGAAAGGGGCCTAAACAAATCACCAGTCACCAGTAGGCATTATTATTTATCCAAATAGTGAACATACCTATGTCATGTTGTACATCCAGGCTAAGAACAACAATATGACCTCTTGCAACCACAGCAACTCTTCAAGTACTGTCATGCACTGCAATATCCTCAACACAAGCTTCTGACAAAGTAAACATTCCAGCTTTAAAGAAAATGTTCTTCAAAAAGAAATTCAGTTTCACATTTGGAACAGAATGGTGTGGAATATACCCCTTTGTCTGGTTTCTTCCAAAGCTGAAGTGTTCCATCCACACCACCCGATATAAGGAAGCAAGAATTGTAGTCCATAGTGTTGCAGTACCATCAGATGACCATTATGGGCCCTTTCCTAGCACTTATGGATTGTACCTGCTTCCCAGTTTGCATGTTCCAAATAATGATATGGCCATCATTACCTGCTCTGCATGTTCAGATACAGGTAAAAGGGGATCATTAATTTCCAATCCTTACTGCCACTTGCAAGGTATGGGGCATTGTCAGAGAATGCAATGGTGTGTACAGACCTATGGTGTCCTTCACTGGTCCAGAGAAGCTTGGTACAAGGGGTCTCCATTGAAGTCTTATGGATTAGTGAAGTTACTTACCTGAAGAACATCTCAGACAAAGGCTTTTCAATTATGTAAGATACTTCGACTCGAAGCACCCCAGTTCACCTGCCATGGTGATGCATTATGACTGCTACTTTCCTCCAGTTACTGATACACAGGTCTTCGATGCAGAATGCAGTCCAAGTCCATGGGAAGATGAAGCAAAATTAATGTCAGAGCAGATTTTTGGCTTTGAATTGCCCACTGGTCTGTCATCTCCAGACAGAGGTATAAACTCTAGACATTGGAGGCCAGAGGATGGGGACAAAGCGACCACTGCTGAGACAATGCCAATGCTTCCTAACTTTGTCTACCAGAGTCCATTGGAAGGTTTGTACTGATAATGGTGACATGAATTGACCATTGGCTTGAATTTTAAATATGTTAGGTCTTGCTCTCATCCCTTGTCCTCCTGGACCGATGTCAAAGCCAGGCCTAGGTGGGTGGTCTCTGAGGGAAACATTGGGCTGGTCCGATAGTACCTACAACAAAGTCCAGGTTGAGATCATGTTTACACTTTTCTGGTAACATGGTAACACCAACTGAGATTCCATCATTTAGGATGATGTACATGCACTTTGCAAGCAGTTTTTTGACCTGATGAAACCATACAGTCAGCAGGATCCCAAGGCTATAATGAGATATTTGTTGACAGTGGGTCACACAAGCTGTTTAGTTCACTTCCATGATGCTAACACCTTGCATGGAAGGCTCATGAAAAGTTTCCCAAAATGGCATGTTATGTCTCCCTCTGGCTCACAGAATCCTTCGCCACCATATATCTCAAGAACACAGCATTCGAAACATGCAGGAAAGTTTTTTCAGGGAAAGGAGAGCACCCTTCATCACAGGTCAATGAGTAGATGTGACACTTTCTTCATATGTACAAAATGTGCTCTGCCTCTATGGGAACATCAATCTGATCCTGTATGCATCACAGGAATTCTAGTAGAAGCTTGCACAGTTTAATTGTCAGACCCATATGAGCTGTTTATGGTAATGAGGTTTAAAGAATGTGAGAAACATTGAAGAAATGAATGTATAACAAATGTGCCATTCACCAAGAAATGCCAAGGGTGAGAGAAAGCAGATTCAGGTGTCAGAGCAACAAGCATGATGTCCTGTGCCAACTTGAGTGTGAACTCAGCAGGCAGGACAAAACCTTCATATGTCATCACTGACTGTAATGGGGGTTAAAGACTATTTGCAAAGTCATCAGAGATAGTGATGTGGGAATGATGGTATACACACAAGAACAAGTGCCCAAGTGCCTTTCAAAGCAAGAACTAGAATGAATGTGATCACAACAATCTTAATAGTCCTTGGATGATCTGCTTCGTCCAAGTTGAAAAGCTACATCCCTGCCATGAAATACAGTACTCTATGGCTGCAAAATGACCCACCTGTCCAAAAGCACATTCGATTTCTGTGTCTGTTTTTGCCTTCCAGAGTTTGATGGTCATGCACATGCCATGTCCAGTGGCATATGTTGCCAAGAAATTGTAATTCCTGCCCTGGAAACTACACAGCACCTGTACCATGACACCTACAGAATAAGCAGTTGCTATGAGGTATGTTAGAGGATTGGACATACTTCCATGACAAAGAGTTTGGACTTGTGTTCCCATTCTCATACACCACACCCATACCTTACCATCAGTAGCTCCACTGACCACCTTCCAACCACAATCAACAAAATCGATAGCACATGGATAATTTCCATTAGAAGAGTTGCATGGGAATGGAAATGATAAGGATATGACAGAGTGGCCCACAGGATACAGGTCCAGGCCAGTCATTAGATTGGATATCAAGATGTGTGTCTTGTCTGGTGATAGCACTGCACTCCCTCTGTAGCCTTGATTGTCAGTCTGATTCCAGACAAATAAAACAAGGACTAACATATGCTGATGCATGTGAGCAGGACAGATTTGCCAAAGTGATTGTGATTTCTGGATGTCCCAGCAGCTTGATGGAATATTAGAGGATGCTAACAGTGAGATATTCTGACAACATACATCACTCCATGATTTAGGTAGGCCACCTAGATTTAGCTAAATCAAAGCTCATTTAATGAAATGTACTGCTGGAGGATGAACCACATTCAACATCCATAGTAGCAGTGTCCAGGATGGTCAATGAGTTGGTCCTGGATGCTACAGTAGCATCTAACTGCAGCATATTAAGGGATGCCAATAAAATCCTATTTTCCACACCCTCATTTTCCATGGATTGGTGATGTTTCTGCAACAGTTCTTTGTCATGTTGATGGTGAGCATGGGTAGACAGTTTCAACAGAACACCCGAGATGGATACATTCATCAGAGGATCTCACAAGTGGCCCCTGCAGCAACTGTGAACATGGCACCAACAAATCTTGTACTGTTGTTGCCTGGCCATGATTGCACTGTAACAAGATACTCAGTACCACAGATGCTAAGGTGAGTTGTTTAATCAATAATGCAGTAAAATGAAACCTATTGCAGCAATTTCCTTTTTTGTAAGGTGCTCATTCAAATGCTGAGGGTGCCAGTGGTGTCTGTCCCTATGCAAGATATCACTGGGGATTGACAGTATGGTAGACTATTTCACTGCTCCACCATTGTCATTTGAATGATTGACTGTCTGTGGCAGGATTACCCCAGTGATCACTCACCATATATGAGGGCATCAGGCAGTGACTGCATTGTAATCTGCTGTGATAACCTTGAGCCCAAGATGAATCACACCCTTAGCCCCTGTTCAACCAACTCCAGTCCATGTGCAGGACACAAGAAAGGTAAATCTGGCTCTGGATGTCTTCCCATTCTAAGGCATTGACTTCTTCTGACTATCCACATCCTCACAAGTCCCCAGTCTCTGCCTCCTTCTCAACCTGATTTAATTGTAAATGCTATTGCTGTGGGTACTTCTTCACTGCTCACATCTCCCTCATACAACGTGCCACCAACTGCCTTGTTGGTGAACTGACTTCCAGAACCTCTCCAAGCTTGATCTAACCAAACAGTTCACAGACTTCTGTCATCATATCCTTGTTACCTGGGTCAATCTTGTCATGCCAGTCAGTGTCCTTGACCTCATCAGACATGGAGTATCAAATGGCAGACACTCTCCCCATTATGCTATGGGAATGTGCATTCTCTGAATCAGATGTCTGCTGCCAGAGTGGTGGTGACATCATCAGTAAAGTTGTTGGTGAAGAACATGATAATGATTCATATCAATCAGTCCAGCAGCCTGCATCCTTCTATGTATGACCTCAATGATCATCTGGGCAAAATAATAGTCTTTATTGTGCACAAACAGTGAGAGCATGTTTTCCAGGGGAATGTATTATTTCAACACAGGTGTAAATGTAAACAACATGAATATGTGCATGTATGTCAGCCACTCAATACACCTGCCTACTGACCCTCATGCTTCTGTTTACCCCTGTACATCATAGCAGTCTTTCTCATGATCCAACTTGGCTCCTCCTGCATTTGTAGCCACAACCTATGCCCAGGCAGAACAGGGTGAGCTTTGCCTTCTTTGGCAGGTTCCCATAATTCCTTGTTGCAATTCCACATCCATACTTGCACTGCAGACTCACCCCATAGATGGAGGTAGAGGTCAATGTGTTCAACCTCCAGATCAGCAGGAGGGTACTGAATGGGACCAGGCCCACAAGAAGTATACCAACACATATACATATTTTCATTCTGGATCTTGCACTCATGCTGAATGGGGCCCGAACTGGATGTGGGTGACACAACCATGGTTTGATCATGATCTCCTCTACAGATGACACTACAATTGAAGTTGGCCAGAGTTGTTTTGCAAAACAGCAAAGCATCATTTCCACCAGAGAGGCACAATAATGGTGACAATGATCAAGAAGGAGATCTACTGTTGCAAACTGTAGATAGACTTGGTGCCAGGTTTGTTGTCTGGCACACCACAGCAATGTCAACAGTGTCCACTCACCTATCAGCTTATAAATTCAATGCTCACTAATGAATAACACTGCAATGCACCTTAAAAGACATGGTAAATGATGCTGATTAGATGGGAAGCACTCTCAGTGAATGGGAATTGACTACAAGGTGCAGTGTAAGTATCATCCATCCACAAGTAGAAGGTACCAGTACTTTACATCTATAGCTGCCACATTTATTTGGAAGAAGTAATCATCAACTCTTGCTAGGGGCTTGTCCCAAGGAAAGGATGTGTGACAAATGGGTGATACCTTATGCAAAATGGCTAAGCACTGGAATAGTCTGGATCAATAAAACCTACCTCTATTGCACATTTTGCAGGCAAACGATAGGGAGCTGCAGCCTGGTGGGAGTTTACACTTATGTGACTGGAAGGGACCTTCATTGCAGTGCACAGGAAAGAAGATGGTTGGAAAAACTGTTGCATATAAATGGCAGGGAGCTGCTAATGATGAGATGAAAGGAGAAAGGCCTTTATTGCTTTGTTGATGATAGTGGACATGGCACCATACTGACCATTTCCAGACAATGACAATGGTTGGTGCCAGTGAATGTTGAATGTTGGTGCAGGAGCTGGAACTGGAGCTGAGCACTGAGTGCTGAGAGCTGGAGTTGAGTGCCATTGTGACCATTCAGCAGGCAGGAACAGATTTGTGACTTAGCAAATCAGGCAAACTTGTTAAATTTGGTAATGGTACCAGGCTGGATTCATTTTGGAACAAAGGAAAATCTTCACTTGAGTTTCACCTGAATTTGCACATCAGAGTAGTTTTGGAAATTACACCCAGTTTGCCATGTCGCAAATTGGGATTATTTATTAATTTCGATACCTTTTCCTGCCAGATACAATTTTGCATAGATGATAAAGTTGGAATTCATGTTGCCATGGCGCAAATTGTGAACAAAACAATGCTTTAGTTTGTTTATCTGCAGCATTAATCAAGTCACTAATGTAAGAAATTCTATCACTTTTGACGTTGGAACATTCATGTCTCTTAAGAAAAAATTGATGTGATCATGTTCCCCAAGGAAATGCTGCATTAATTTAACTGTTGCTAAGGCATTGCACAACTGAATTTACACACTGAAAAGTCTTAATGCCTGTGGTGTGAATAAATGATACATTAGCACTATCCAGGGACATACATTATGGAACATACAATTAGGGTTGTCTGGATTCTGTCCATCCACATTAAGAAGAACAGTGTTGCAGTTCCCATGGGGGAAGTCAGGTGATGGAGGCTGAGCTTGAACCACTTGACTCAGCATGATCACTGAGGGCCTGCAGGTCAAGTATTGTTGAATGTGAAATTTATACCACACTGAGACTCCATCAAACATCTGCAGGGCAATGTGGGATGCAATGCTTTCCACATGGCACATGACATATTCATTGAGCCTCTCAAAAAAGTTGGGAAGTGCATAAGTGGTACCAATGTCAGTGATCTTCAGTTTGACATGATCAGGAGTGATCATGATGGATAGCACAGCTACAGTTCCTTTGGACATTAAACCCTTCATGAATAGATTTCAAATAGAGTGGGGGGAATTAAAGTGGCATTGTTCACCAGGGGTAACACAAGAGATCCATGATGAGGTAGGGTCTGCTGAACAGAGAAGATTCTCTTCATCCTCAGTGGCATTCACCAAGGGCTTGTTATGTTCATGGAGCAAAAGGTATACATCAAACAGGCAAATGCACTCCTCACAGTCAAGGAGGCAGATGATCTGTTCAGTGAAGTTGGATTGCCTATTGGTCTGAGTGAATGGCATGTTGCAGTGAGTGATGAGAAGATGTTCAGAAACATTGGCACTATACTGGATCAACCCACCATTTCTTCTGATGGCATCCATGAAGTTCAGCATGAGCTCTAGCTTGGGGATATTGAAATCCACCTTTCCAGCATGAGCCCCAGTGGCAAGAATGCCATTCTTTGTTGAATGAAACTTGGCAAGTGAGGCTTCCATATCTCTGATGGATGATTCAGTGTGGACATGCCTTTGGGCAAGATAAATGAAGTCCATGAGTGTGCAGATAGGCTGAACCATCACAGCAGGGGCAGCACCAGTGATCATGGGAACAATTGTGTGCTGTATGTCATGATATTCACATCCTGTCATCTGGGTTGCATGTGATATCCCAGAAGCAAAGTGGTGAAAACCAATGCATTTGTGGTGGACCTTGTAGAGAGTGTTGAGTTCATCGATCCCAACCACCTCCTTGCACCACTTCAGTACATGATCCCAGAAAAAATTGTGGAGGGAATGAAGAACTTTGGGCACAAGAAACCTGGCAGGGTCGCTGTGTTGCCAATTTCAGAAGAATGGAAGTTGGACTCCAAGGAGTTGGTTAGCCTTCACCACCTTCTGGAAACTATCTACCTTCCAAGGGTCCCTTCTGCCCCCTGTTCTACTGATCTGGTGAATGCAATCAAGGGTATACTGTTTTGTGTGAGGGGGCTGACATGTTGGGTCTCTGAACTGCTCAAGAGTCACCAGGGTGATAGGGGATGCATTTCTAGCCACTGCTGCAATTAATTGTTGTTCCAGTAGGTCAGCCATCCATGCTACCAAGAGTGTGAAGCAGAATTGGATGTCACTGAAAGCATCCATCATGAACTCTCCAACATTAGCAACATGCTTCAATCTCTCCATGACAATGTCTATACATCTATGCCAGAGCTGAGCCTGCAAAATTGTCTGGTAGTCTGGATGAACATTAAACTTAATAATCAGCATGAAGGCAACACAATGCCAGGCATGTGCTGTGGCCTTCATGTGGATGTCAGAGTCAATGTTGGCAATTGTTAGAAACAGGGGATGCATTTCAAGGTTACCAGTATGCTTCATGACAGGCATCTTGTCTGATGCAGCAATAATGGGAATGATGGTTGCACCCTCAGGAAGTGTGTCCTTAACAAAAATTAGCCTTGTGCAGGAGGCAGTAAGTGCTTTGAAACAGCAGACCTGGATACAGGTTGCCTCATGAGCTGTGAACCATTCACCATACTTGTGCTCTGTATTTCTCCACACATGAAGGGGGTCAAAGGACATGTTTTATGGGAATATTGGATTTCCAAAAAGACTTTCTACAACCTCCAGTCCATCTCGATACATGAGCCTGATCTTCTTCTCTGTGTTGTAGCCATTGACTTTGAGTTGCTTGACTTGCCATTTCAGCCCTGATGACAGGGTGTCTGTCCACTCAAGGAGCTGGCAAGCTGATGAGAATGATGGTTTTTGACCTTTCAACTGCATTGGAATGTTGAGGCAAGTGTTCTGGGTAATACTAACATGAAACTCACCCAGTCCAATTTGAGAAATACATTGATTTGAATCTGCATGAGGTTTTCAACAAGAAAATTTCCCAACCCCCACTCTGCATGACTTTGGAAAAGCCAGTAAATGTTCATTTCATGATTCTTCTGATACCAATCATCTTCTATTCATTCCAGTGTGTTCTTCGACTGACCATACACCCAACCCAATCTTGCATGGTATTGGGCAGTGCGATCCCCTGACTCCTGTGTTGAACAAAGAGCAGGGGGAAGTGGGCATATTTGAGTATCCATATCAATGTATTAGTGGGAGAGGCTTGACAATTCTCTAAGTCTTTCAAGCTCCACTTCCTGGGTTCCACTTCCCTCTGGCATTGTCCTCCCAGGCCGCATCTGTAGTCCCATTGGTGATTGTGATCATGTCTTCTCACCTTACCCCTCCCCCAAGCTCTCCCCAATCCCATCACTTGGATACTAGCAGACATCACAGAAAATCCCCACTCCTTTCTCCCCTTTGCACCTCCAAGACCCAGAAATTATTTGATAGAAAGATATACAGGAATTACACCATTGCTGAGTACTCCAGTTCCAAAGCATTTACTGGAACATAACAGCTTGCAAGAAACACTTTGCATTTCCCACAGTGTCAAAAAGGGTCCCACAGGGGATCACTCAGGGGACTATCTTGCTACATGCCTCCCTCCTACTGTTCATACATTATTGGCCTGTGCAAAGCAAGCTTGTAACAAGTTTACACCATACCAGAAGCCACATGGTGCAAGTTCTATTGAACTCTGCTTTACTGAGAAATCCCTTGGAAAACAGACATATGATGGTATCACTTTGGAAGATGTGAGAGTGGTAAACAATCTCTATATGTCTGTTTCATGCATTCTCACACATTATTCAGGGAAAATCACTTCTCATGCATGGACTGTGAGTGATGCCTGAGAATGCATTCAGCAAGGCCTTGGCAATGAGGGAGGCTGACAGAGAATCTGCATGACTGTGTGCTCTTACAACTGCCTGGGCGCTGGAAGCTGTCAACCACCAGAGATAGTTCCTTCTCACAATCCAAGAAGAGAATATGCAGAAGTTCCTTCAATCAACTGATGATCTCCAGTTGTTCATGACCACCATGGAACATCACTCAGTCAATGAACTGAAACACAAGGCAGACTTTGAGGTCAGGGCATATGGTCGAGATTTAACATTGCTTGCATTGGAAGATGAATGTCTTGCCCAGATGGAGGAGGTGTCAGGTGAAAGAAGGGAGAGGGAAGCAGCTGACTCTGAAGATGACTTGTCAGCCATCTTGGCTGCTTCAATTACTGTTGACACTTTGCAAACAGATGGGAGTGAGCACAGTGACTCTGAAGATGATTTGTAATACAGTAGTAAGTGCCATTTTCAACAAGCATTGCTGTATCTCTAATGACACTAGCTTCAGATTTAAGCATGTTTTGATAGCAGGTTTCCCCAATATATATGTGTTGTGCATCTGGAATTGCCATACATTTGAATTGAGACAATTGGTGAACCCTATCACATCTGTGATCATGATAAGAACACCATGTGAACTCCTGTTCTTCTCTAACTATCATGAGTGCTTTGTCAAGGGGAAAGTGAGGGAGAAAGGTGAGTACCCTGTCATCTGTAAAAATGTCTCTCAAATGATTCTAATCTCCTTAATCTAATTCAGACAAAAGAGAAATTTCCTGGGAACTCTGGGATGAATCTGTCTGAAAACTCAGTGGTGACCCAGCTTGGCCTCACAGAGGAGCAACCTGCACCAGCATCTGACATTGAATGGCAGCTGTGAGTCAAGGCCCACACCCACTATCTGAACAATATTGACAGTGATCAAGAAGATCAGATACCTTCTATGGATGGGCCCTCATCATATGCCATGCAACCAGCTCTCACCAGTGCACCTGAAGCACCAACTTGTTTTGCACCTGAATACACATATGAATACACATACCCTCCCATTCCTGAAGTGCCTCATTCATACTCACATGTCCAACAAGGGCAGTGTGGTGGGTCTACATTGGGACCTTACATGTACCTTCCACCTGAGCTCAACTATGCCCTGCCCACACTTGCCACAAGGTTCATGCACTCAGCAGCCCCTCATCCTACTCTGTACAGCATACCATCACAGCATGCTGAGTTAGCACAAAGGCATCTTTGGCCTGGAGAAACAACACTGAATGAAGCCTTTTCTATCCCCAAATGACATGTCATTTGAGTAAGTTGTTCATCACTACCATTACACTATGGTCTAATCTCTGGTTTGCTTTGCAGCAGGTGGGCAAAACCACTCAAAGTGTCATTTGGGACAGATCCAGCTTGTGACTTCCCCCCCCCCCCCACATGTGCCAGAGTCTGGATCAGTGACTGACCACAGATCTGTGATCATCTTGGGAGCACAGGAGGTCTGTGTGATCACCATCAATGTGAGAACTGGTTTAAAGCAAATCCTACTATCACAAAATCTTCTTCCTGACAGTGATGAGCTTGTGACCATGATCAAACAGGCTTTGTACAATGCAGCAATACCATATGATTGAGGTAAATATCTTATTAATGCATGATTCTGACCACTGATATTTATTACAGCCAGTTTCAAACACTGGCTGGAGTACAATGCCACAAAGGAATGAAAAAACTCCAAGATATTGTGACAAACATCTGCAATGACTTCAAGAATGTTGCATGCATCTTAGCACCACTGCTGTATGGATTAACTGTCTATATACAATCTTGTGGACAAGAAGTCAGGTTGCAACAAGAATGGATACCCATTCTTCTTTCCAGATACATGTGGTTGGATGAAGTTCTAAGGGCCCATTCAGCAGCTGCTTGTTTGCCTTCATTCTGTTTCATTTTGAATTCCCACCATTTGCAAACAGAATGGGTGGGCAAGTAAAACAGAAGCATCACAAAATGTCACAGATATGTCACACCCATAGTCACATGTAGATCAGACATCAGATAGTGATCAATGGTACTGCACTACCTTGCCATGGCTCCATCATCATCTCAGAAAAAGAGAAAATCCTTGAAAGCCTTGAGATCATTATCCCACCACCATAAAAAGAAAGTAGCAGCAATTGCTACTGCTGTCTTGGCTGCAGCTGTCACAATGGCCATTCTACCATCTATAGACAAGATGCCACAGCACACCTAGCAGTTCCTCACAGTCTTCAGGGCACCACCACTTGCCTCATGGCTGTGCTCGAGTGCCTTTGCAGTGGCTGTGAATGCTACAGACTTGAAAGTCCCATTATCTGCAGAATTCCCACTTGCATAGGTCTTGAGGGTGTTGACAAGTGCTGTATCATCACTGGTGCTCCACTTGGCATTACAAGGAGCCTTGGTATTGTCATGAGAAGTTGTGGAACTTGCAGGAGCTTGATTGGCAGCCTGAGACGCATGAGCCATACTTGTAAAGACAGTGGTAGTAGGGTATTAGTAGTACGAAACTTGAAGATATAGTATCCCAAGGTAAAATGGAGCATGACAGACTGTTTTGAAACAGCAAGGGCAGACTCATCCATTTGCAAACCATGGGAAATCAAAATGAAACAGAACAGTTGCAAACAAATGAAAACAGAGGGCTGCCAAACAGGCCCTAATGGTAGGCCTTGTCCATCTTACAGTCCAAATGTGCCCTGACCACTTTGTTTCAAAATGGGTATGGTATGAGCTGCATACCTTTTGGCCACCCAGCACTCATTCAAACTGTTGTCACCCTGCTCTGGGGTGACAAGCAATACCAGCAGTATCTTGATGTCAAGAGAAAGAACCTCACCCCCACCATTGTCTTCACTGGAACAATCCTACACCAAGTGCTCAATGAGTATTCAAACAGTATATTCTTACCACAAGACTTCAGTGCAAGAACCAGTGGCTTGCTACATTGCAAATTATATTCTCACATGAGTACTCTACAAGGCAATGAGTTGGAAAATTATAATAAGCTTTTAGAGGACATATATGTATGAGGGGCAGAGATGTTAGGGGCATGAATGTAATACTACTAGTCATTGGCCAAAATCAATCACTACTCAAATATTTGCAGGATAACTATTGTTAACTTCATTAATAGTCTTTCCCAAACTACACATGACCTCTTAAGTCACCATTGCCATGACATTGCCGACACATGTCCATTATGGTCCATTAAAGCCCAGCTAGTTTTGCAGATGTATCCTTCATACTCAAGAATGGATAATGTTCCACAAACTCCTGAGGAGAACTAGCACAACACACCAATGACATCACTGTAGACTGCAACATGCTCGAAGGCATACTCCTGTTGTATACACTCATAGCTGAGAGCTCTACAATCACTGACACCAGCAAGGTCAACATACAAGCATCAAATGCCACTGTCCATGACATGTGCACAATGAATTGTGCAGCTCAAAGTCATCTGTCAGAGCATGATGAATGCAATACCCCAAAGAAATCGACCACCCCAAAAGGTTCAAGGCCCATGTGACCAGATGGTCAGTCTGGTATGATTGGTGCTCATGAAGAGTTTGGAAACCTGGCCTGACAGCATCCAGGAATCCATGGGGAAAGCATGTGATGTAGTTGTCTACCTCCATCTGACTAAGCCCAATGTGGCTGTGTCCTTGCCTTCCAACACCATGTTCAATTTGACCAAACAGTCTGCCAGTGCATCACCTGTACCTGCAAATCACTTAGAGTCTGTATGGTATGTTCACGTAGTCTCACTACACTCTTTGACAATTCTACAAAGATATATTGGGTGATTAGTAAGAATGGTCAGAAATTGAAAGTTGACTGCCAGCTGCAATGCTCATATTATGCTCATATTGCTGATCAATGCTCAGTGCTCAGCCATGAATGATGAAGAAGCACATCAATTGTGAGAGCTCATATGAGAGAAGGTCCTCATCATTGTCCAGATTCTCACCAAGCTAATGGTTGATCTCCTCTCTGGAGAGATCCCTAAGAATATATGGCCATACCACACATCTGCACTTTCTGGAGAGGCTTGGTTGGTTGAGCTGATCCTTGGTCACCCAGACTGTATACATTGTGAGTTAGGTATGAGTGTATACACATTCAAAGAAGTTACTCTTCAACTCTGCAACCATGGCTACCAAGCCTCAAAGTACACCTCTCTTGAAGAATAGCTCACAATTTTTTTGTATACATGTGTCACTGGCCTACCAATCAGACATGTTGGAGAATGTTTTCAGAGATCCAATGATACAATCTCAAGGTACACTTTGATTCTTTTTCCATGCGCATTTCCAACAATGTCTGTACTTTGATACTTCCACAAAATGGTTACAATCTTTGCCTCTGAACCCTTCTATTTGAAGCACATTGTCACACACCAAAGGTGTTGTGGACATGGTTTCAGCTGACTCTGCCTAACTTGTCAATGAGTTGTGTGCAATGCCCATGCCATGCAGATGAAGACTAAAGGCCTCATGCATAGAAAGACTGCTGGACATTAACAGTCATCCTTCACACAAGAATGAGTCGTCAGTGCTAAAGAGAAAAGAGGAAGCAAGTTAAGCATGCATTAAAGGTTTTTAGCGCCCATGTACAGCATTCCAGTTTTCATTGTATCTCCACCATTTCCAAAGATATTGACTCCATTCTCACACTTGCTTAAAGTGCTCAGCCATGTGGTTCTTCCTTCCAAATTTGGAGAGGATCCTCACACCCTGTGCATTTCTACAGCACTCCATCCATCAGACACTCATTTTGCTAAGTCCATCAATCATGGCTGCCTCTTCGTCAACCATCTCGCTCATCTCATTTGCCAGAGACAGTGGCTATGTATATCTGCCAGGCATTCCCACCAGCTTCCATCCTGAAGCCCCCTGGTTCATCCCATCATTGTCAGCCCCATCTCATCCCATGCAGCTTGGTCAGCATGTTCTCCTTGTCAGTATGACTTCCAGAAGGATGTTCTTTGGTTGCCTCAGGTCTGTCACTCAGTTAGAAAGGTCTTATGTGGCCATTTTGGTCTCCCCTCTTGATGAAGCATATGGATCGTTCCTCCCTGTTCCCTGCACTGTCTTTATTCCAATCTCATCCATCATTCTTCCTGCATTGTGACAGCTGCAGCATAGTCTACTGTTCTCCAGCCTCCCTGATCACATTCATGATGAGTATGACATGCATCTTGCCTTCTTACTGCAAGATCCAGCAGAAGACATCCCCCCTTCCCCTCCTCCTCCATCAGAGCCCCATCCATGAAGCTTTTGTTAACTTCACTGAGAGGATGAAAGGGTGGGAGATGTGATTGCTTATGCTCCCATTGCCCCACAGACCCCCAATGCCCTAGCCCCTTTGACACCTGACTCATGCCCTTCAATTCTGGAATTAATACTTCCCTATCTGGAAACACCATCCATCTGTCATGCCATCTTTGGGTCTAGAGATGTCTCTGCTGAGATCTGACTTGCATCACCACCCCCAAATGTGATATCAGTGTGCTTACTCAGTTTCTGACTCCATTTGACTCATTCTGTGATATTTTGACTGTCCTTGACTCATTTATTGCCAATACTTACCAATCTTCTTTGCTTGCTTACTTTTCATTTCTTGCTTACTCATCATGATTACTCAGTCCTTACTCATTACTTACCAAGTGTTTGTGCCTTGTTTGTCACAAGCTGCGCTCCCCCCACAGTATATAAACCCCCATGTACTTAGCTACACCCCCAGTGAACCAGAAGCCATTCACTCAGCAGTCAGTTCAGCTCAGCTCAGCATAACTCATTGTTGACAGTTGAGGCTCATTCAGAAGAGTCTATCTGTCTTCATTCATATCATTGGTAGTTGAGGCTCTACAAAGGGGTCTATCTACCTCCATCATTATCTGAAGCTTCATCCACACTTGGTCAGCAAGTCTGCTTAGTCATCCATCCATTCCTGCATAACTTGTCATTGACTTGCACCAGGAGCATATTCTATTGAAGTCCATTACTCCCAAGTACTTTCGGCTGAACACCTTCACTCTGTTCAGCATCCCCTTCTCAATCAGCATTCATTCATCTTCTCATGCATAACTCATCATTGACTTGTGCTAGGAGCACCTGCCATTGACATTTCCCCCACTTTAGGTTTCTCTGCCCTCCAGGTTCCACAGAGGTAAACCACCACTCACTCATATTTGTCTTTGGTGTTGGTTTTGGTTGGTTTTCACCACCCTTCCACACTTTGACTCACAATGTATCACTCCCATTCACTTCTTCAACTACCACCATCCACCCCAAAATCATGTGGAGTCATAGGTTCTGGCCATACTTCAAGGATGCAATCAGTGCCATCGATGGCAGTCATATTCCTGCTTCCCTGCCACTCCATGACTGCACTGCATACCACAACCAAAAGGGCACCATGTCCCAGAATTGCATGTTTGCCTGTGACTTTGGCATGAATTTCACTTATGTATTGACTGGCTGGGAGGGTTTGGCTATGGATGCATGAATTTTCCAGGAAGTGTGCACATCAAGCCTCAATATTCCCCAAGGAAAGTATTTCCTTGGTGATGCTGGTTTCCCATTGTCAGAAGGAGTCCTCGTACCTTACTGCCACACATGCTATCACCTGGCAGAGTGGTGCCAAGCATCATTAAGGTATGCATTTACTGCATGATTGATATCCATATACTTCCCATTTTACAGGCCTGCAAACAAAGAAGGGCTTTTCAATTTGCATCACTCATCTGCATGGAATGTTGTCAAATGAATCTTTGGTGTCATCAAGCATCATTTCCAAATTCTTCTTCTCCCTCCAGAATATCCTATCAAGATGCAGGCACTCATTCCCATCACCCTATGTGTTATCCACAATTTAATTATGTTGCATGAATGGGATCCAGATGCTGATGGAGAAATGCAGGAGGGGGATAGTGGAGGTGATGGGGATACTGAGGAAGTTGGCAACATTGAGCAAGAAGAAAGCGCACTATTAGGGGATGATGAGGGAGACAACAGCCCTCAAGAATTATCAGCCAGGGCCTTGTGCAATTCTATTGCTGAGGCAATGTGGCATGACTACCAGGATTATCTGCAGAAGTGAGGGCAAACCTGATCTTTGATTGTTCTACATACACTTATCTCACTATACAAATGAATATATTTCAATCATTCTTTGCATAACAAAGCACCAGGTCAGATATATTGCAAGCAGGGATGCAAACATGATGGAGGTACTACAACACAAGGTCATCTGGGATGAGTTTCTGGTTATGAAGATGAGTTTGAATCCAGTTTCTACAAAGGGTCTTGTCATCCAACATGAGGTATAAATTGATTGCCCCCCCATCCATACAGAATGCTTCCATCAGGGCCATCTTAGCTAACAGGGGAAGGTCATCATCTTGCCATGTGAGCATCTCTACAGTGGTGTGCATATGGTCAGTACACCTTTGCTGCACAGCAACTGCAGACAATGAACTGATAACAGACCCAAGGTATGTAAGAGAACCCTGTGCACCAATGAGTAAAGCAGGTGTGGACATTTCTTTACTCTTCTTTGACTTCTTTGAAGAGCATTCTACATCATCCTTGATAGAGAGCAACTGGAGCACAGCTTGTACTGATGGAATCTCAGCAGAGGGTGAAGCAGGGTTGGCATCCACATGTGTATGCTTCCTACTTGATGGCATAGAGCTGGTAGTTGAGGGGGGATATGAACTAAGTAATGTCATAGGGGAAGCAAGAGTCAGCATGGGTGGATTAAATTGTGATGAAAATAACTGGGACTGCATGTTCATTCTGTTAGGAGCTACCTTGTCAATGGACATTTGATCAATTGCATCATCTGCAATGATGCTGGTGGAGCTTCCAACCTGAGGAGTTATGAACTGTAAAGTGGCAGAGGATGTAGATGGAGTCATCACTGGATCACTGGAGGTATGGCTAGCTGGTGCCAGATATGAATGCTGCAGAAGTCATAGGATGGTAGGCACACATACCATGGGCTTGGTCATTTGGAAACAACAATTCCATCACCATAAGCAGGGGCCATCTGACATTTTTAAACTGGCACATAGCATTCCTGGGTTGGCCCTGTCAATGGATGTTATTGATGTCAAGCTATGGACCCAAGATGATGGACATGTACTGCTAACCACTCCTTGAAGTCGCTTTCCTCACTCTCAGAGATGATATTTGCCCCATTTTCATTATCCCAATGCTTTCCAGAACAAAGTCACCATAAGTTGATATCCCTCAGCATGGATTTGAGCTGTACTGATAATGATCAATTAAACTACACAGGCACTGGGGAGGGAACAGGATACTCACATTACTGAGCTTCCCTCTGCACATATCAGAGGTCTTCATCACTCCTTTTTGTTTCAGGAATTTCTTGTTTATGTGGGCAGTGGCTGCACTCCAAGTGGCAGACTTGAATGACCCATCACCTATCTTGCCAGCAATTTTCTCATCAACAAGGAAAGTGACAAGGGCCTCTTTCTCTTCTTCAGTCCAGTTGGTTCAATCCTTATCAGAAGGCATATCTTCAGTCACTAGCTTGAGGCAAGACTCACTGATGAGAGTCACTAGTGCTGCAATAATTGGTAGGAGGGGTTCCAGGGGTTCACTATCCATCATTGTTGGAGCAGTTCAAAATACAAACTCCACAGCATGGCAGAGCAGTGGCTTGCCAGGGGCACAAACAAAGTAAAATACCAAGGCTGGCAAGCAACTGTGTAGCGAGACTACATGAATATACTGTATGGACTCTTAAGGAACCAGCCCCCAATGCACTCTGAACTGATCTCGACTCATTGTATCCTCTCCTCACCTGCTTACCAGTCGAGGTTCGCAGCAGATCTGATGATTTAATTGTGAGTACCCTGCATGTTGGGGAATCAACATGGGTGGGATGCAGTGTTTTGACCTGCCACTCGAACCTTCTCACTTTCATATTCTCTAAGGCTACACTAGACCCGTGCATATTCTGGGTTATCAGCAGCAAGATCCCTTCATGAGTTTGGACCCCTTATGTCTCTTGAGCCCCCTCCCTGTGCACCTGGGAATGCGCTTCTTCCTAACCTCAAGATACTTTCATGGCCAGCAAACAGTGACAACATGTTCTTGTTCATTCAATTCATCTTTCCCCCCACTCTTCTACTCTTAATTTCCCTGGTGATTGCTGACCCACATGCAAACAGACATTTATGTCATTCCTGTATATTTACTGTCCACATCTCGAAGAGTTTCTTCCACTGTATCTCCAACCAACGCTGCAGAATGCATCTCAGATTTTGTTGTCAAAGCTGAGCATCTGACCAGCGTCTATTGTGGCATCCCTGATGACGATGACGATGATGACAAGTATGAACTTGTTGAAGATATTTACCTACCCTCCATCAAGAAGGTTAGTCTCCATGCACACAAACTCGATCAGGTCACCAAGTTTATGCAACAGATCACACTTGGACCCATCCTTGTTGACTTTCTCCTTGGTGACGTTGCACCCATCCCCTTCATTTGGGGCCTTTTTGATCCGCTATCAAAGTTCCTCAACCATGTTAAACTCGAGATTTTGAAGTCCTCGATTGGTGGATTCATTGATGACCTATGTGCCAACCAATACCTGTATGAAGTGACAAAGGATGCCCTTGAACCCTTACTTGCATTAAAAACCTTGTCATACAGCTGGAAAACCCCCAGACACCATACCCTGATGACATGATGACAACAGACCCCATGTAGTCCATTTAGTCACAACATATAGGTAGCCTGCATGCCAAAATGCCAACACTTATATAGACCCCACAATGGGCCTGTCTAAATAGATTAGCCATGACACATGGACAGGCCTGAGGGCCTATAGTGAGAGCAACATATGTATGGGCCCATAAATGCAATTCCACAACATATGGGAGGGCCTGTGGAGGGTAAGGATGCTGCAACATATAGATGGGCCCATGACCAAGTAAGTATGCTAAGCTACTGTAAGACATGGATGGGCCTGCCTGTCATATGCTTTATAGGGTCACAACATAAAGAGGGGCCCATCTATGATAGATTACAGAGTTGGCAACATATGGACAGGCCCAGGAGTAATATCATTTATGGTGTCACAACATCTAGACAGGCCTGTCCATAGCAAGATGTACGCCTGTCACAACATAAGGATGGGCCCATCAGTAATATCATTGACAGTGTCACAACATAAAGATGGGCCCGTCAGTAATATCAATCACACAGTCACAACACATGGACAGGCCCATCAATAGCAACATGTATGCCTGTCGCAACATAAAGATGGGCCTGTCAGTAATATCATTTACAGTGTCACAACACATAGATGTGCCTGTCTAGTAAGATGCACCTCTGCCACAACATAATGATGGGCCCATCAGTAATATCATTTATAGCATCACAACATATGGAAGGGCCCATCTAGTAAGATATGCCCCTGTTGCAACATGAGACAGGCCTGTCAGTAATATCAATTACACGGTCACAACACATGGATGGGCCCATCAATAGCAACATGTATGCCTGTCGCAACATAAAGACAGGCCCATCAGTAATATCATTTACATCATTTACAGTGTCACAGCACATAGATGGGCCTGTCTAGTAAGATGCACCCCTGTCACAACATAAAGACAGGCCCATCAGTAACATCATTTATAGTGTCACAACATATGGAAGGGCCCTTCAGCAGTATTATTTATATGGTCATAACATACGGACAGGTCCTTCAGTAATATCTTTTATATCGCCATAAAACAAGGATGGGTCTGTCTAGTAAGATCCACCCCTGTTGCAACATAAGACAGGCCCAACACCAATAGCATGTATAGCATCACAACATATTGATCAGATCACAGCAAAATACTGAGGCAAGCATCCTGACATGCCGTAATTTTCCAACAAGCTGCAAGTGGCTCACCCACTATACAACTCTGACCTCATCCACCCCAAGCATGAATACTATGCGAGACATGTATAAAACCCCCCACAGATGGTGAATGGAACTAACAGACTGCATTGCGTCATACATGAAAGCTAGATTTCAAGAGGAGGTATTCAGCAGGCCTCACACCCTTCCAGATATATTGATTCCATTTCTGGTGTTATGTGAAGTGGATCACATATCATCAGTAATCTCACAGGCCTATCATCGCCCAAGTAAGTCCATCATAATGGTGCAATGGAAGTTTTCATCCTTCTGCAGTCAATGTCAGGAAAAATTGGGGTGGAAAAACCTGCAATGCAGAAGCTGCTGAGAGATACACAGAAGTGACTGAGCCATCCATTCTGGTGACTGACTCAAACACCATCTGCATTTGGTATTTGCTGGATGCTCTCAGCCCAAAAAGAAGGGTAAGGGAATGCAGAATCTCATATTCTACTGACTTAATGCAATGGCAGGCTGACGTATGGAACTGCCTTCATCTTCTGAGGGAACCACTGTGGGAGAGCATAAAGGCTTCCCCACAGGCATGGCAGACAGACAAGTCACATTTCTGCAATAATGCTGAGTTGAAAGGTGCCATCAACCTGTCACCCACATGGTTTCAACAGGGTCATGGGGTGGGTGATCATTTCTTTCCTTGTGAATAAAGTGCTCATCTGTCTTGAAGCCCCAAAATGGCTTCCCAGAAGCCTCACAGCTGCTCAAATCCAGGATGAAAAACACTTCTACAAGGGAATGGGTTGACCAAATGTCTGACACCAATGCCCTGTTATCTGTGATCCTGCATGTCATCCATCCACAAATGTATGCAGATGGCAGGGAAGTGTTGATCTGCCTTGGCAAACAGGCAGAACAGCAGGCAGATTTGGATATGAGCTCCATACCGCCAATATGGAGCTCCACATATAGCAGCATGTCTGTGATGGTGAATCAGGCAACTTGTTACCACAGGGATATCAATGGACAGGATCCATGGTATGACATGCTGGTAACCATGGGCAACTACCCACCCTTGGACTTTGTCATTCCAATGTTGAATCTGCAGCTATGCTACAACCCAGGGACAATTATTGCATTTTCAGGTTCAGCACTGGAGCATGGGGTGGGAGCTGTAGACAGTGACAGAGCATGCCTGGCATACTACATGCATGCCAATGTACATCAGTCAGTGCATGTTCCCATGTGTCAATCACCATGGATGGACGACCTACTACCTAGACCAGTTGCAACTGGACAACTGTTGATTTGAAGCTGCAAAATTTAATGTAAGATTTAGTAGGTGATGTGGATCTCATATTTTATTATGATATGCTGGCTCTTGAACTTTGGATGGGTGGTGTTGCCAAGATTTTGCAAATGGGCAGGTACTTTGACATCATAGATTGGGCAGGTACTCAGAGCTAAAGGGTGTGCATCATAAACTGCAAAAAAAATAAACCTACTCAGGCCATCATGCAGATGGGTGGATTGTCAGACATTGCATGGATGGGCAGGGGTTCAGACATCATGCAAATGGGTGGCATCTCATAAATGATCAACATTTATAGCAATGTATATTCAACCAACTCCACAGTCAAAAACATGTAAACTATTGAAGCGGCATGCCCAACAACCCACACAATGCCCACCACCTAGCATAGAAATGGTCAATTTGTCGACCCTGACCATTGACAACATTGGCATATTTCTGAATATTTTTGATGCAGTAGTTTACTTGCTCCTCGATATGGCCGTTGAGATGGTCTGCAATTGGCGCCTCAGGCAATGGCCATAAGCCCTGGGCCATCATCAACTATTTGCAGCGACGAGAATAAGTGGCATACCTTAAAAAAATCCCAGGCTGTGGAAAACAATCCCTTGCCTTGCAATCTTTGGGAATCTGCTGCATATTCCTTGGAATGATATAGCCACCAAGGGAATGCAAAGCCAGAATTGGGATCAGCTGCATGTGGGGTCCAATGTGGGATGATGGCACTGATATTGTCGATTATGCTAAATGCACTAAGGGGAATTAGCTGCATTTGATTGTGGAAGCTAACCTCATCATCTTGGTGTCTGAGGTACACATGGTAGCATGCCAGGAGGGGGGGAGTATAACTGGCATGCAACACCATCACCAGAATCAAGTTATTAAGCTGATTCTGAAGGAATTATGTATCAGTCCCACATTGTGAAAAATTGATGTAAAACCTACCAAGTCCATTGCTAGGTTTGTAAACCAATGTGTGGGCCATCCCATAACATCAGCAGTCTGCTTCAGATGTACAGAGGCCACCTCAATCTGGCATGCCAAGTAGAGGATACCCATCTCTACCACAGACTGGCAAGATGGGTGTGATTGGCTGGCAATGAATGGCTTGGGACAATTTTCAAAGGTGGAATGCAGATAATGAATGACTTCCATCAAATCAAGCATACTGATGAGTTGAAGGCCCTGAGAGGCTGCACCATACTGGTCCCTTGCAGCTGTGCCCAATTCTCTTGCAATGGCATTCGCAGCCTGCACAAGGTGCCTATTGAGGGTGGGATCGAACAGCATGTGGCTGGGAGTGGTGTTTCCACAATAGCGAGATACCATGGCATGTAAGGCATGCAGGACTAAAATTATCAATGTCAAAGGTGTATCAGATTAAGCTCATGCCCATACCTTGATTGCATCATGGAACAGGTGCCAATCCCCATTGTTCCATTTGAAGAGATTGCTGTGTGGATGGAAGTTCACCTACATAATCAATGAATATCACTGATCACATGAATAGAACCAAATAAATGCTCACTGTTGCATATTTCCATGAAAAGATCCCTCATCTCTGATCATTTGGGCATGCCAAAAGTCGAACAGTTTGCACCATTTTACAGAAATCTATAGCAAGATCTCAGTCGAGTGCGTGAGTGGCAAACGTCTGAGGTGGTGTTACTACAGTAACGAGTTAAATATGCTATACGAAACAAAAGGGTGAGACATGGGTGTTGAACCCAGTATTGAAACTACAAGCACGGTCATAGCGCGAGTGCTTGTACCGTTAATTATACATATGAAACATTTGGAGACAATAAACCAAAAATTACTGTGCTGTATTGTCAGTGCTCGAAACAACTAAGTACAGTGGTCTTGTAGACCCGTAAACGGGAAGTGTTTCCCATGGTAAGGAAAAGTAGCATCAATTAGTGAACGAAGGCTACGAGCAACTTGCCAAATCTAACACTCCCCCTCAAGTCAGGTGTAGGCCGAGTTCAACTGCAAAATGTTTCACCTTCGGAGACAGTAGTGCCTTCATTAGCATATCAGCAAGCATGTCTGCAGTCGGGCAATATATGAGGCAAATTTTGCCGTTTTCTATGACCCAGCGAATGAAGTGAAAACAGATATCGATGTGTTTGGTACGTGCGTGATACTGATGGTCTTTAGTGAGTGCGATGGCTGATTGATTATCAGAAAACAATGTGGTCGGCTCGACAAATGGCTGAAAAAGCTCTCCAATGAGCGACTGAAGCCACAAGGCCTCCTTGGCCATGTGTGTGGCTGCCATGTACTTGCTCTCAGTCATTGAGAGTGAGACAATTTCCTGTCTTTTAGAAGACCATGACACTGCTCTGCTGTCTATTAGAAAAGTGTACCCTGAGACCGCTCTGTGGTCTTCTGCCATGCTGCCATCTGCATCTGCATACCCAGTCAATGCACTTGGTGATCCCCCATATGTGAGTCATAAGCCTTTTGTCCCAAGAAGGTACCAATAAATTCTCTTTACAGCTTCCCAATGAGCAACTCCAGGGTTGCCCGAGAAATGTGAGACAGTTGTTACGGCATATGAGATGTCGGGACAAGTGGCAAGGGAGGCGTACATGAGCGGTCCTACGGCTTCACGATAGGGTACATGGCGCATCATAGTGAATTCAGCACCAGTTGATGGTGACTGCCCAGAATGCAGTTTGGTACTGGGTTCCATCAGGTTTGACATGGGCTTGAGCTCGTTGAAGCTGAAGCATCATATGATGGACTCGATGTAGGGGCGTTGGCACAGGGAGATGGTACGTTTGTCTCTATTTCTGGTTACTTCAATGCCAAGCAGCCAGTGAAGTTCCCCAAGGTCAGTAATCTCAACATATTTTCTGATGTTGCACTTAAGCTCCTCTATCTTGTTTAGGGACATTGCAGTGATGGTGCAATCATCGACATGGACGACAACGATGACAAGCTCACCAGTGGTGCGTCATCTGAAATAGATGGCCTGGTCGACTGAGCACTGGGTAAGGCCCAGCTCATCGACAAGGATCTCCACTAATCTTTGGTACCAGCGATGGCCGCTCTGCTTCAAACCATACAACGTCTTTCGGAGGCGACAGACTTTATTGGGGTGATCGGTGGATTTGAAGCCTGGGGGCTGTCGCATGTGGATTACTTCATCATTGGTAAGTGTACTGTTCAGGTATGCACCTTTGATATCGATCTGATGGAGTTCCAGGTTTGATCGCGCTGCCATGGCAAGGACAGTGTGAGTCAAAGTGTGGTTCAGTGGTGAAAACCAACCAAAACCAACACAAAAGACAATGAAAGCGAGTGGTGGTGTGCCTATGCAGTACCTAGATGGTAGAACCTGTTCCTTGGGAGGGTTTTTGTGAGCTACAACACTCAAAGATGAGTGCTGAGGGTTGGGGGTGCTCCTGATGAAGAGGGAGCAAGAATGTGATAGAAAGCAATAGGGTAGACTGCTGTCAGCCTACAGAAGGATGGATGGAGACTTAATTTGATGTCCTAAGCTGTACTGAGCTCAGGGAGGGCTTGGAGCGAAGTATATGGATGATAGATGATGATAAGCGAAGTAGATGATAGCTAGACCCTTAATAAAGTCTCAACTATCGAAGCTGATGAATGATTTACTGAGAGATGATAACTTGCAAGCAAGAGGGGCTCTCTGATGTCTCCTTTTTTTTTTTTGCTACCTAAGTACAGTGACTTATATACAGTACAGGGGCGTTGCCTATGGAAAACAAGGTGCAAACACTTGGTAAGTGATTGGTAACTGATGAGTAAGGAATGTAAGCGATGGGTAATCGTCTTGGAAAGCATTGGTAAGCATTGGTAAGGATAAGTAAGCCAAAAAGCAAAGAATCAGTAAGCAAAGTCAAAAGATTGGTAAGTATTGGCAATAGGTGAGTCAAAGACAGTCAGAATGTCAAAGTATGAGTCAAGCAATGTCAGGAACCAAGAAAGTGCACTGGAATCACATTAGGGGGAGGCTGTGCATGTCACATCTTGAAGAGATCACTTCTAGGCCAAAGTGGGATGACAGAGAGGCAGCACTGATCTGATGCTGATATAGTACATCCAAAAGCAGACAGGGTGAGTCAGATGTCAACAGGGGTCAAGCTTTGGGGGTCTGTGGGGTGACAGGAGCATAGGGGATTGCAACTTTCCCCCCCAAACCATCCTCTCAGTGAAGCAAATAAAAACTTCATGAATGAGGCTCTGTTGGAAGAGAGGATGAAGGGGGAGCGTCTTCTGCTGTATCTTGCAACAAGGAGGCAAGATGTGCATCATACTTGTCGTGGATGCGATCAGGGAGAGTGGAGAACAGTAGATTATACTGTAGCTGTCGCAATTTTGGAAGAATGATGGACGAGACTGGTATGAAGATGTTGCAGGGGGCAGGGAGGAAGGATCCATATGCTTCTTGGACTGGAGAGACTGAAATGACCACATAAGACCTTTCCAAGCAAATGACAGACCTGAGGCGACCAAAGAACATCCTCCTGGAGGTCATACTGACAAAAAGAACATGCTGTCCCAGCTGGATGGGCTGAGAGGGGGCAGATGAGGGTGGGATGTACCAGGACGCTTCAGGATGGAAGCTGGTAGGAACTCCTGGTAGATATATGTAGCCATGGTCCCTAGCAAAGGGGACAAGCGAAACGACTGATGTGGAGGCAGCCATATCAGAAGAATTAGCAAAATGAGCGTCTATTGGAGGGAGTGCTGTAGAAACGTGTGGAGTGTGCAAATCCTTTCCAATCTTGGAAGGTAGGATCGCGTGGCTGAGCACTACAAGCGAGTGTGGGAATGGTTTCGGTGTCTGCAGAATTGGTGGAGATACGTCGAAAACCGGAATGCCATACATGGGCACTTAAGAATTTTATTGGCACTTAACTCGCCTCCTCCTTTTTCTTTGGCACTGACAACTTGTTCTTGTGCGAGGGATGACTGCCAACATTGCTGGCTGTCCTTCTTCGCATGAGGGCTATGGTCTTCACCTCCATTCATCAGCTACATCCATGTCCACCTCACCAAACACCTTTGGTGTGTGACAGCGTCTTATCGTTGGTGAAGGAAATGTAGTAACGCCGTCCACCAAGAGTTTCTACAGGTGCAGGTCCCCAGATGTTGCTATGTACTTCTTCAGCAAACTCGTGAGCTCGTTCTCCGATGCATTCCTTCGCGACAGGCTTCCTGGTTGCCTTCGCATATACACAGGCTTCACAGAAGGTCGGCTCATCTTTCGACAAGTCGAACTTCAAACCTGATACAAGTCCCTTTTCAGCTAGGTGACGAGTGATGGACAGAGAAATGTGTCCCATCCTACGGTGAAGTTCCATCACAGTTATTGATTCAGCTGCTGTGTTTGCACTGTCGTGATCGTCATTGTGGATGACACGATAGAGCCCGGCTTTAGACTTAGGGATGCGACCAACAACATCATCAGCAGGGTTCCTGATGGTACAGGTACCTTCAGCAAAGGTGACAGAGTAGCCTAGCTGGTCAAGGCGGCTGATGGACACGAGGGTGTATCCAACCTTGGGTGAGTATAGTACTTTGGTGAGTTGCAGTTTAGTTACATCGTACCCATTCGGCACCTCTATGACTAACTCCCCCATAGCAGTAGCATCGAAGAGTTGTTTGTTGGCAGCCGAGAATGACTTGGGTGGTATCGTCACCAATGTCTCGAACTTCTCCTTGTAAGGGGAGATGTGTCGAGTGGATCTGGAATCGTAGAGTTCAATGACAGGCATACCGATGGGGCTGTCATTTACAAGGTTTGCAAACTCTGGGGAGGTGTTAGTGGGCTCGACATGATTTGAAGCATTGCCGTGGGGTGAGTGCTCATCATCCACATCCCCCATCTCACTGAACCAGTCTTCGTTGGTGGTGATGAAGCAGCGTCGATCAACGTCATCATTGTCTGACGATACACTCAGCAAGTCAGGGAGTGAACCCTCGTCATCGAGTTCATCCAGGGCATGCACCGAGAAGGCGCCCTCTTCATCAGAATCAAGCATTACAGCATGCACAGATCCCTTGGTGGCAGCAGGTAAGCTTTCTTTCTTTGTTTTGTCAAGATCAGGGCATTGAGATTTGTAGTGTTCCCTCGACCCACAGTTCCAGCAGGGGCCCCGCTGGTGAGCATGCCCTCTGGAGCTACCCCCTCGACTACCATTTCTTCCATTTCCTCTCCCCCTTCCGAAAGAATTTCTGGGGGTCAATGACATGGCTTCTTCGCCATTGCGATTCTTGGCTTTGGATCGTGCGTGCCGAGTCTCTTTGCAACTTCTGTGCTCAGACTCTTCGATGATCAAGGAGATGAGAACGTCGGGGTCGATAGTTTGTGTTGGGCTGTACAGGCGTGCGGTTGCTAGCTGTCCAGACGCAAAGCTGGTGAGGTACTTAGGCAGTGATTGGATGATGGTCGAGCGGTAATCCTTTTCTTCGATCTGTACACTGACGGCAGCTAACTCGTCTCTCTTCGTACGCAGATTGTCCAAGAACTGGCAGACGTCACCATCAACAGGGCACTGCAAGTTTAGAAACTTCGTGCGAAGGTCGGTCTGTGCGTAAGCACCCTTCTCCATGTATTCATGAACAATTTCATTCCACATAGCTGCGACGCTGTTAAGGCTATGCACCTGGAGTGCAGTGGAATCAGGGATCCGTTGGGTAAGTAAGTGTTTCGCCATATTTTCACTTTTTTGCCACTTAGTGAGTTCGTCAGCATCAGGAGGGACTACGGTTACGAATCCATCCTGATTGGTGGAGGTCGTGCCGACAGGGCAAGGGGAGGTGCCATCGAAATGGGACCACAATTCCTTAGCTTCGACGGTGGTCTGGAAGCGAAGGGAGAAGATCGCCCAGTTTGCACCTTTGATGTCAAGTTTCGGGACATTGCCTGGGAGCGTGTCAGTGGTTACAGGGATGGCAGTAGTCATTTTGTGGGGGGGGGGGGGACAAGGGTTGGTTGGCAGCGAGAATATCGAAAACAATGGTGAGACGTCATATAGGCTATTAGAGCTCGGGGCTCATAACCTTACAGAAATCTATAGCAAGATCTCAGTCGAGTGTGCAAGCGGCAAACATCTGAGGTGGTGTTACTACAGTAACGAGTTAAATATGCTATACAAAACAAAAGGGTGAGACACAGGTGTTGAACCCGGTATTGAAACTACAAGCATGGTCATAGCGCAAGTGCTTGTACCGTTAATTATACATATGAAACATTTGGAGACAATAAACCAAAAATTACTGCGCTGTATTGTCAGTGCTCGAAACAACTAAGTACAGTGGTCTTGTAGACCCATAAACAGGAAGTGTTTCCCACGGTAAGGAAAAGTAGCGTCAATTAGTGAACGAAGGCTATGAGCAACTTGCCAAATCTAACACCATTGTTCTCATCCACTGCCAAGTCAAAAGATTTGACAGGTACATTTGAAATGAGTGGGGGAGGCATTGGTTCCCTCATATCCTGCAATTGAGCAAGCAGGTTAGTCGGAGAATCAGGTTGAGGAGATTGGTCCCTCAGATTTGATGATTCATGGGTGATGGGCAGAGGAGATGGTTCCTGCACATTCTGCAAGT